>NW_004798015.1:221719-236568 GCF_000002075.1 Aplysia californica | reverse complement strand
GGTGAGGGTGAGGGATCCTGGGGAGGAGTCTTTTTGGTGGAATGATACTCTCTGGATATTGGCGCGTTCGGTTAACTGCAACATGATGGTGATGATGATGACCATTCGCCCATTTTGTTTTAATCTCAGTTTCTCTTGGGGATAAAAAAACAAATTTTAAACATTTTATTTTTTTTTTATTAATTTGTCTGAAAATCAAGCAAGGCTCTCCTCCCAACTCTGCTTTCCAATCAATGATGATGATGATGACCTATTCAATAGAACAATTTTTAAAAATGTTATCTATATTTTGTCTGTAAATCCAGCAAAACTCTCCCTACCTAATCTGCTTTTTAAACAATGATAGGCTACGTGGCGAGACGTCGACAAAATGTTAATATTTTTTTCATTTAAACGTTTTGTCTGTAAATCAGTCAAGACTCCCTACGTACACTGCTTTTTAAAACAATGATGATGGTGACTCTGAAATGTTACTCTCCTGCAAACTGTAAACATTCCAGTCGAATAAGAGGAGTGAAAAGTCGATGCCGCCCACCTCCTATTAAAGTATGGCCCAAATTGTCCTGATGGAAGTGTAAAACATCTGCAATTACTGTAATTACTGTCCTTTTTTTTTCTTTTTTTTTTTTATTGCTGTCGCTTCAAAATGCAGTAAGTTGTTGGAACGGTAAAGATCTGTCATTCAGTTTTCATGACCTTTAGTCTAACTGTACAGTTTACTGGAAACCTAACCATTCTCCTTTATCCCCGCGACGACTTTGAGTGTGGCTTGACTCAGAGCAAATTTAAAAAAAAACAAAAAAACGACACTACATTAAAATTCTTCTTGAAAAGTCTTTTTAAACAAATTGTTAGTTTGAGCGATGTGGGAGGTGGAGACCATGGCCATGTTACTTGGGTTTGTTTGTCTGTTTGAGTAATGAGAAGCACATCGACACGATAATAGTCATGTTCATTTAGTGCAGGGGAAAAAACAGTATGTACAGACACAAACAACAGAAGGAAAGAAAAGAAGTAGCCTACATATGATCAACTGGTGGCGCCCTACAACTACGCGCAATATGTTAGTAGGAAATAGACAAATTAAAAACCGTTTGTGGGTGGTTGGTGGGTGCTGTGGTGTTACTTCTTCTTTCCTATCAAACATCTATCGTCTTTATCTCCCTTTCCTTCTTTTTTGTGTTTGTTACTCTCTTGTAACATCTTTAGTCTTCGGCACTTGTGTGACCTTATTGTGTAAGACAAGAAGAAAAGATTTCTGAGTAGGCCTATGCTGAGTTCTAGCTCTCGTAAGCTTTTTTTTTTTTTAAAGTCTTTGCATATTGCATACTCCCGACTCTTACACAGTAGATGTACAGACTGTGTCACTGTGTTCGAGTTGCCGTTAGTCAGCAGAGGGTATCTCTTGTCTCTCTGGATGGCTCCGTCTGAAACTGCAAACCCTGTCTGCTGAAAGCAAATGACCAAAAAAATTACATGTATGGAGTTCAGTTTAGCTCCACGTTTTATTGTTTTGGTTTTGTTTGGGTTTTTTAAAATCGAAATTGGGGCCTACATGTACCTTGTGCACTCACAGATTAAGTTAAAGAGCCTCATATCGTCTGTGTTGTTCTAAGGTCAAGGGAGGAGGGGAGGAGGGGGGGGGGCAGTCAGAAGTTTCTTTGAAATTACTCAGGAATAGAAGAAGCCGGCCAGTGACGCCATCACCCGCGCGCCCACTCACCCCCACACGTTCACGCCTGCTCGCATCTCGCCATTATTTTGTTGTTTAGAAGGGTTTTACCCAAGGCGGATCCCCCGGTCCTGGCCATGGCCGTCGTCATTGCAGCCTCGCTGGCGCATTCCGGGCATACCGAGCGTGCTTCGCGGCGTTCCAAGCGTGCTTCGCGGCGTTCCAAGCGGGCTTCGCTGCGTTCCGTTCCGGCGTTCCCGGCATTCCTGTCGGCCGGCAGCCGGGGACTGGGGAAGCTGTGAACTCTGGAGGCACCAGGGGAAACGTCCTCCGGTGCTCCCGGGCTGCTCGCGGTTAAGTTTAAGAGCGATGTTCTAGAGGAATAATACAAAGAGGAGTGTGGAGAGAGAGGATGGCAATTTCGAACTCGGGCTGGAGGGATTTTCTCCGTGTAGTCACAATGACTGGGGAGGGTACGGCTGGAGAATGAGGGAGGGACGGAGGGAATGGTTGGAGAATGAGGGAGGGTGAGAAAAAAGAAAAGGTGTAGGATAATGGTTTGGGGTTGGGGGGGGGGGGAGAGAAGACATTCGTTCCTGTTTCTTTGTGTCAGAATTGGTTGTAGGCTAGTTTACAACGTGTAGGTGATTGCTCCCCCTGGTGGTGGTGGTGGGCTGATGGTGATGGTGAGCCGGCTGTTTGGCAAGTGTCATGGCGGCCACGTTGTTTTATGATGTCTTGGCGGGTGATGCTGGATGTTGGCTGTTACAGTAGGCTACAGAGTAACATCCTGCCACAGAACATGATCCTTGTGCTGACTCAAGGCTGGTGCTGGAGAATGACGTGAAGACTGACTTGGTTTGTCTTCAGAAACTGTAAACATAAAGGGGGAAAAGGGTGGTGGAGGGGAAAAGGGGGGAGGGGAGCGGGTATACAACCCCGGGGAGGGGGGAGGGGTGAGGGGGGGGTTGAATTGAAAAGTTGAACTGAATTGAACTTTATTTGTTGGGCTACTTGATCTAGCCCGTCGCCCCCAAAAATGTAAATATATATATATAGGCCCTACGGATGGTGGATGAGAGGAATGTCATTGGAAAATGAGGAAGATTCGAAAGACTTTGATAGGCCTAGATCTACCTCTATTTTTTTTCAAGGGTATTGACGGTCGACGTTGTGGAAAGAGAGACAAAAACCACAGACACCAGATAGCTACCATGAGCTGTCCCGCCAAGAATAAGTGATTATCTTCCGACTAAGGACACAACACACAAGACTGAGACAACGTATTATTATGTACAGATGTTTTAAACTAGTACAATCACCAAAATGCCAGTGTGGAGAGGCGGACCAAACTGTTGAACACATTCTTCAGCACTGCAAGACACACAGGGCCCTGAGACAGGAAACGTGGCCAACCCCACTGACACTACAAGAGAAGCTATACGGGCCGACATATGAACTGAGCAGGACGGCCCAATTTATGACAGATACCGGACTTCAAGTGTGATGCGATCGAGAAGAAAAAGAAAGAAGACAAAAAGAGATGATATGGTGGCCCATGCTTCTTCTCTCTGTTATTTCTGTCTGTCTCTCGTACTTTTCCCCAGCACTAAATGACCCTTATTGTGTCGATGTGCTTCTCTTTACTCAAACAAAGGCGTCATCCGTTTGTTTGTTGTTCATTTTTGTTGGGGGGTGGGGTTTGGAGGGAGGGGGGGGGGGGCAGTTGGGGGTTTTTACGCTACTCTCTGACACCTCTAATCTTCAGCACTTGTATATATTTATATTCCTAATCATATTTATAATATTCACTGCCGTAAAACTGTAACTGTAACTTAACTAAATTTGTTATCCGACTTATATGTTTTTCCCTTTGTTTCCCCCCACAGATATCGTGAACCTGGAGCTCAAGTCCACCCTGCGTGTTCTCTACAACATTTTCACCAAGTACAAGTCGAGCCACGGCAGCCAGACCGGACCCATGCAGTAGCCACTGCTCTTTTATGTACCTCTAGTGCTGTAACGTTTCCTAGTGCCTCTGTATAGTGGAACGTGTCTTAAGGCTTGTGACCATTAATCTATCTTCCGTGTATTTCTGCGAGTGCTGAATGCTGATCAGGCCATGATAATCATTGATGCATAGACCTGTATATATATACATGTATATCAAATTTAGATATATATATATATAAATGAATGATAGATGGCTGCTCTGGAATGAATGACAGCTTCTTTAAGAATGAGTGCTTAATCTTTTGAATGAGTACATGGTGTCATGTATGAATTTACATTGGTTCTAATATTTAACATAGCATCCTAATCAATGCCTGCATGTGTTTCCATGAAAGAGTCTTTATAATGGCAGCAAATGTAGCACGCCACTACTCTTTAGTTACATTTTATAGACATGTAAGGGGATCACAATATTAACTTTTTTTTTTAATTTGCTCTGAAAGAGTTGATCATGATAATGAAGAAGAGTTGAACCATAAACTTACATCTTAAGATTTGTAGCAAGGATAATGATAATGATACTAACTAATGATCACCTTTGCTCATTAACTTTCAAGCCCATTACATGTTGGCTATAGCCTACATTCACATACTGTATACTGTGGGGGGGTTTTGCGCGCAAATTGAATTCGGGATTTTCACGATTTAAAAAGAAATTTGTGAATTCAAGTCTTCAGTAAAATGTTAAAAGAGGTACTTCTGCATTGGAACACATGACCCAATGTGACTCAAATCACAAAATGAAAACTTTTGCAAAAAAACAAAGAGGCAAAATGCGAAAGAAAAAAAAAAAGAGCTTGTGAAATAACGATGATGTACTGTAATTTCCTTAATAAGAAATGCAGGGATCACTGTCAAAGGAAAGCTGACGAGTAAAGGTCACCCATCTCTGCTTTGTTGGTTAGACTTGACAGCCTAATTGATATGTTTTTTATTTGAATTTTGTGCCACTAAAGTAAAGCTTTTTATTACCATATTGTCATGGTCATTTCTAATAAGTAATTTACTTTTGAAAGTTTAATGGGAAATATGGTAAAGTTTAATAAGTTCATGCACTTCTCCTATTATTAGGTGATAGAAATTTTTACAATTTTGTGTCTAAGTTTATGAATTTTATACACTGTGTCAAAGGAAGAATTTGAAAAAAAACTTTTGCAACCAATAAATAATCAGTATGACCTTTGTTTTGATTTAAATTTAGAACACAAGGAGTTTTGACTAAAGGTTTTTCCCAAGATCATCAGTATTTAGACCACAAGCAAATATGTCCTGGTATTTTTTCCTCACTGGGGATGAACAAAGTTGAAGGAGGCAGCCTATTATAGAAAGGAATGACAGTGCCTCGTCAGATTAATAAACAGTATTTTAGTTGCCTAACATGTTTGAAACTACATCATGTATCGTACAACATTTATGTATTTCAAATGGTGCTATTTATGTTCCTGTTTGTACCTGACTCTGTTACATGTGTATTGTGTTTTGTTGTGTGAATGATGGAGGTGTGAATTTTTAAATAACTGCCAGTTATTGCTTTGCCCCACTTTCCAGTGTTCCAACTAGGC
The DNA here is from genome assembly GCF_000002075.1 of Aplysia californica. NCBI lineage: Eukaryota > Metazoa > Mollusca > Gastropoda > Aplysiida > Aplysiidae > Aplysia > Aplysia californica. The sequence continues at coordinate 231,321 of NW_004798015.1, read as the reverse complement.
AGACATGACCTTTCAGCTTTCTCTATTGATTTTTTTGTTAATTTTAAATTCTTTATTGTGTTATTTTTAGAGTAAGTAGACTCAAAGAGAAACACATTGAAGTGATAATCGTCATTTTTGCGCTGAACAAAAAGAAAGAAAGAAAGAAGGCAGGGACAAAAAGGTCATACATTAGCAAAGCAAAAGAACTCACCAATAGCAGTTTTCGGTATATATTTGGGACAGTTCAATGCAATGTACACATACCTATTGCTTTTGCTTCTTCCTCCATGTCTGCCTTAGCAAATTTTTGTACTTAATTACATTGCATGCTGCTGGTAAGAAAGTGAAAGGGTTATGAGCATCACTATTCAGCTGTTCCTGGTAGTTTGGTGAACTTACCGCATGCATAGTGATTTCTTGTGCCTTTATTATTGTTGGCTGAGCATTTGTTTTTTTATGCCATCTTTTTCCTTTTCATCATGTTTTTCTTAACCATCATTTGTTCATGTACCGTAGTCATATTTGGGTATCGTAGCTGTTTCATATCAACAGCATGATAATTGTCAGAACAATAGCTCAGTTCAGTGTGATGATAAGCTTAGTTGTTTGCACTGTACTGTTGTTAATTTTGGCGTCTTCAAGTGCAATATATGGGTAGTTGTTGCAGTTACTTCGCAATCACTCAGGTGATTTTTAGTTCGCTGTACTTTTTTTTTTTTTTTTTTTTTTTTTTTTTGATCAGTCAATTTTCACACTACATAGTCTTCCCGTTATTGATTTTTTTTTATTATTAGTGTGTGTGCACAAACATACGAAATTGAGTGACTCGTATGATCTGACTCGTATTGTTAAAAGTTTAAAATTACATGAAATTTCGTCATTTGGTAGCTGTTTCACAGTTGCGGAACAGCCGTGATGAGTTTAAAGATCTGAGAAATACAGTGTTTGAATGTGATAAGATTTGTTGAGCTTCCAAAAATGTTGGCGCACATGGGTTGAGAGATAGTTTTAGATGAAGCTGAAGTATTTTGACTAGCGACATGATAATCCGTCATAATCCATCTAATTCTTCTATGTTATGAACTATGAACTGTATTTCAATAGTCATATTATAAAGCAATGCTGGAAGTTTTAGTGTTCTGATGTATAATAATTACAATAAACATGCTGATATTAAACTCTCTGACAGATCAAGTTCTCTTTGAATTATTTATATGTCTACCACTTTGAGTTTGCGTGTTGTGTTGTTGCTCTGACTTGGAGTCTTTATGAAAGGAGGAGTCAGCTTACCCACACCGACAATTTTAGAGATATAATATTAATAGTATAGTAGTTCGTCTTGTGTATTTTTTGTTTTTTTTTAATCTTACAGAAGTCTCAGGAAGCTTGAGAGAGTCCTCCCTCTATGCCTATGTTATATCATAGAACAGTCGACTCCGCTTGTGTTGAACTTTTTTTTTCTATTTATCAGTCAATTTTCACACTACACAGACTAGGCCGTTTTATATTATATGTCATCTTATTAAGAAGATGTAGGTCCTACCAGAAACTCCACCGGAGTTGATCTTAGGTTAAGTTAGTCTTTTTTTCGGGTCCCAGCACCTCTTCTTCTGTATAGTTCAGTTGAACTAAGGATGAGTTTTTCTATTTTTCACTCCCCAATGACATCAACTCATAAGTAGTCAACTGTTTACATGTATATATATGAAAACTGACCTGTGATGTCTCAATTGTGACGTTTCAATGTGATTTAATTTACAAGACTGAAGTTCTAAGGAATGGGCCATGATATGTCTTATACTTAGATCTATACAAAGATCTGTATTAATTATGTAGATCAGTTAGGCCTATTGACGGAGATCAGTGACTACTGCTGCCTGAGGTTGTTTGGAGATGGTTTATTTATAATTCTAGATCTGGGCCTTTTTGTATTTTACGTCATATGATTGAAAAGGGTGTAGGTCCTATCTCCGAGATTGGAGAACGTGGCCAGGGACAGGCAAGGGTGGCATCGACTGCTCTCCGCTCTGTGTACCTGAGGGTACAGGAAAAGAGTTAGTAAGTAACAAATAAGTAGGCCTTTTTATACGCCATCTGATTAAAAAGATGTGGGTCACACCTTGCTGAGAAGACGAACACTCAGGTGTGGTCTGCTGCTTCCTCTTCCTTTCTTCAGTATTATTACTTTAATCTTGGTCGGTTTTGAAAGAATATGGAGTGGGTGGTTGGCGGGTGCTCTTGTGTGGTTTGCTTCTTCTTTCCTTTCAACGTCATTATCTCCCCTTCTTCTTTTTTTGTGTTTGTTACTCTCTTGTAACACCTCTAATCTTCGGCACTTATCATGACCTTACTGTGTTGCAAGTGCCGTAAAACACTACTAAAACAAAGAAATAGGGTCATCAGTGTGCTGTCGGGCCTTAAAGTGCAGTTTAACAACAACAATAACAACAACAGTCACTCTCTCCTGTCCCCCTATATTGTACTGTCAACGCTTTGCTTTATTCCCCCCCCCCCCCCTCTCTAGACCTGATCACACTCACACCCTTGAATCATCGAGCGGACTTGATAAACTCTGACTAATCCGATAGGTTCCCCAGTCCAATTCTTGACGCTGCTTGTCTCAGCTCTGTTATGTCATCGTGCCTTTTGTTATGACTGGAACCCCCTACCTCACACCTCCACCCCTTCTCTCTCTCTCTCTCTCTCTCTCTCTCTCTCTCTCTCTCTCTCTCTCTCTCTCTCTCTCTCTCTCTCTCTCTCTCTCTCTCTCACACACACACACACACACACACACACACACACACACACACACACACACACACACATAAACAAACACTAATTTGTTTCCCATCGAGGAAAGAAAAAAGAAAAAGAGCTGAATGAAAATGAAAGCCGGAAGAGTCACTTAATACACACATGCGCTCGTGTTTGTATCGACAGGAAAAGTGCGTCATCCTAGCAGCTAATCCACCAAGGTTATATTTACACTTGTTTGTGTTGGTCAGCTCTTTTATTTGATGTGTATGTCGTTGTTTTGTTTGGAGGGGAGTGGGCGGGGTTGCCAACGGTTTTACTAGAGTTTCCTGACAGTAGGCCGCCATGTACATATTTAGTGAGTTTACGGCACTTGCTACACTAATAGGTCACATACGTATAAGTGCCGAATTTGAGGAGTTATTAGTGAGCAGCATATAAAGAAAAGGAGGGGAGGTGAGGATGATAGATGTTTGACAGAAAAGAAGGAGCAAACCACATCAGAGTACCCACCAACTTCCCACTTGCGCACGTCCGCGTATAACAGTATGAATGAACATGCTGAGAGGAAATTTCAAAGTTATTTTTGTCTCTTTCGGATTCGGAACACCTAGATTCTACTTAGATCTATTGCACGAAATTTCCGTCAGAACTGAGGTTTTTAAAAACAATTTTAAAATTCAGATGTATTAACAGCGTGAAATCAGGTTGTTTTTTCTCCTTTCTTTTTGTTTTGTTTTGTTTTGTTTTGTTGTTGTTGTTGTTGTTGTTGTTGTTGTTGTTGTTATGCTCGGATTAAATTCAGCCCAGAGACTCCGTTTCGAAAGAAAACTAGATCTATAGCACACAAGATGAAGTGTCAAAATATATCACTGAATTAAAATACATGTATCCTAAACACGTGTTTTGTTTGTTTGTATTTCCTGCACATGTTTAACGCAATAATCTAGGTCTATTAGACTGTATAAGCATTAATAAGTAATTTCGAAGACTGGAGGCTTAGCCCGTGACAAGAGTAAAGAATTAAGAAAAAAAAGACGGTATTTTTACGCCCCCATCCACATAATAGATAATTTAGGAGGCGGGCCTCCAACCCTGCTCGTCAGTCTACCCCAGCTGAGAAGGATACATGAACATCCACCAAGCAGAAAGACCGAGGTACGATCCCACTCGGGAATCAAACTCGGGTCAGCTGCGTGCGACATCGAAGATCCTAACCGCAGCATTACATACGCTGGTAGAGTAGGGGGGGGGGGGGGGGGGGGGTGGGAGCGAAGTGCTCAGAAAAAGTAGTAGAAATACAGTGTACTGGAGAGGATACAGCAGAGTAGTCCCCAGGCCTATCACCTATCATAATAGCTAGGCCTAATTCAAACATAATGTATACTCTTGGGTATCCTCCGCAATGTAACTTAATTAATTAATGTATCAGGTTTCAAGAAGCGATTAAAAGGAAATTAAAAGGAAAAAGTCAAAAAGAAAAGAAAGAGCAACTCGTGCTTTTCAAAGGCTAGATCTAGATCTAGATCTAGGTCTAGTTCGTCTCTTTGGAACAAGACGATGGAAGAGGTCATTTTAAAACAAAATAAAGCTTTTAAAAATAAAATTTGGCAGCCATCTGGTGCACCTGAAAACAAACAATCAATCAACAGACCAAAGTTTTGTTCTCCTAGGTTGAACGATCGGTGTTCTTTCGAGATTAATGTTTATGAATGACTGGAAATAAGGGTTAGGATTTATTCCATAGGAAATGTGTGGATATAACAGAAAGAAGTAGATTTCTAGAGCAGGCGAGCAGTTCATTTTTATGAGATTGTTTTTGTAGCATTCATGATGGAGATAACGAGTGTGAGAAAGCGGGAATTGAGTGGCCTGGTGCAGTGGCGGCGGTAGGTCATTACAAGTAAAACTTTCAGATTAGTTTGAAAGATGAGACGATTATCGGTAGATTTTTAACGAAAGATCGAAAAAGTATTGTTTTAAACTCTTTGTTCCACAAATCTTTCCACGATAAGACCAAAGCTGTCAGTCAAACCTCATGGAGCGATTGCTCCGCCCACAAACCTTTTGCTCGTTTGGGGGTGGGTAGGGTCAGCGATGAACGACATGAGTCATTGGAGGACCTGTTGGAAACGCTGGTTCTAAAAATAGCATACACGGGGGAGTAAAACAGAACAGCGGCCATGTGAAGAAACTTTTAAACATTTTTCCCTGTAAAAATTGTGCAAGGAGTTTTCATTTCAACTTATGAAATGCATACGCTCTAAATTTTTGCACTTAGTTGTCAATTGTACACGATTTTTGACGTGAAATGCCATAATGAATATTTGTTTACAAACTATCGCAACTTTCTCATCGTGCGTCCGGCCAGCACTTGCGCAAAACCGATGCGCAGTAAGCAGCTACGTTGTCTGGATTCTTTGTGTCATACCTAGCATACCAGTTACGAAGTTCCAGAACTCTTGAATTTTCTTGAATTGAATTCAAAACTACTAAAAACACATTCTGGAGGTCTGTAAAGGTTAGTATGTATCAATAATATCGATAGTTTCTTGTAAATCGGCTTCTGTGGGCTATAATATGCAAGGGAATGATCGCAATGTCCATGCGCGGTTCGAATCTCTGAGATGCTTGTCATTCTTGAAGATCGAACTTCCGGATATCACACCTTGCATTTCTTAGGTGCTGCGGACTGTCGGATAACCTTGTGAAATCTTACTCAAGCTTAAGATTTGGTGAATTAGACTTATGAAAATTACTTTGGAAGTATATTACTTGAAAGTGTGACCCAGTTTACGCATGGGAGCAGTGATGGTGAATATGGCTGCTGCAGTTTCCACCAGCCAGGTTAGTTTTCCGGTTTACATGGACTTGGTCCTGCTACTGCAGACTGCAGCTGTTTGTTGGAAAATGAAACAAGCCCAGTACCAAGATCAAGGATTCGTCACCTGTGTTCAATTTCAAATAAAGAAAGAAAGATTGCCTGTATCATTTGTCTCTCTTGTCAGCTTCCTATCAGTGTAATGTAGAGGTAATAGTCGCTAGAATTATTGTTATTATGCTGATCTGATTGTTTTCAGGTAACTCTCTTGCCTAAACACACCTCTTTTATCTTCTTTTTAACTCTAAATTTAAACTTTAGTTTCAAGAGATCTTCATCTGTATGATCTCTTTAAATTAAATCCATATGAAAGTAAGAAATAGATTCCAGATGAGACTAGATCTAGACTCTAGATCTAGAATCTAGATCTAGATCTAGATTCAGTGATGTAAATTCAGTATGGAGGTCTAGATTTCATGAATCTCTGATAAATCTTGTGGTGATTTTCTTACAACTGTATCAGAGTCCAACAGTGCCCCAACCCACGGCCACAGTCCCTCATACAGGTGTTACTGAAAGAAGAGACTGGCCAGTCATCAAAAAACTGTGTCTATTTTACTTTTTTATGAATGATCTCAGCAGATTCGTGTAAATTAGATTCTAGTTAGAGTACTGACCATGGGTTGGGATTCTAAATCTAGATCTAGAGGTCAAGAGTCCAGATTCTAAATCTAGATCTAGTTCATGCCTTCGACTTTTAAAAATCATATCTTGCCAATGTTGTTATCAAGTTTTGTTCCCCTTCCAACTACCAACAAACTTCTACTGAACTGTAAAAATATTCTTTGAGTTCAGACTTTTAAATTCCATCAGCTGAAACGGCGTAGGCTGCTAAATGAAAAGTGACCTGTTACCAAAAGAGGGTGTGTATGGCATTATAATCAATTATTCCATCCGTCCATCTTCCCTGCATTATCCACAACAAAATTTGAACGGAATGAAAATCATTTCTGTGCTTCCTTTCTTTAGAACTTTTTAAGTAACTCGGCTCCTTCTCTTCTTCATTATAATTTGAAAACAGGAGAAAATTGTCACAGATTGTAGTTTTCTCCTCAAAGTTGCAAAAATATCATTGATTGATTGAAATTTAACTTGAGGTGTAATTGCAAGAAAGAAGACACTGAAAGTAACAGTCAGTGTTAAACTTTGGCATTATTCTGTATGACATACGTGCATGTCAGAGAATACTTCACGAAATAATGTATTAAGGTTTTTAACTCGCAGTCATATTTCATTGATTTTCTCCTATGATAAGTAGGTATGTCAAAGAAAATCACAAACTGGCTTGTTTTCCATCAATTAGCATCATTTTGATCCTACTGTACTTGTTTGAATTCCTAGTCGTGGCTTTTAAGCGTGTCCAATCACTTTTTTAAATTATTGGGTGGAAGGGGGCGATGCGTGTCCTCGTCAAAATAATACCTACATTTTCAAACTTGCTCTAATAGCCAGCTATCGGAGACAATAACCTGTACAAGAAACGATCACTGCCCATTTCCCCCTTGCGTTTTAAAAATTAAATATTATGATATATTAATATTGTCCAAGATGCCCACCTGTCAAAGACAACTTTTCTCTTCGATAATAATGGGTGACCGTCTTGGGCAGTTTCAACTGTAGTTATTCTTGAAGAAAATATCATTAAATATGTGTTATAATGTTTCTGAATGGTTAATATATTTATTTAAAAAATAATCTCCTGGCGCTATCAGTGTACAGAACTGATATTGTGAAAACCTCTCTCATATTTGGAGGGGAGGAGGGGGGTGGGGGGAAGGATCAAGTGGAAATTTTTCCTGTGTATTTTTGTAATTTATTTAACGCTTTGCTGCCTCATCTTGCCGATTGGCGATGTTTACCACCCAGTTTCTTCGAATTTCCCCCAAAATATGATGGTAAAGCGTTAAAGGAAAAGGAAAATAAAAGACGTGAAGTGTAGTGAGTAGCATAAAAAACTTTTAATGGGTACCAGAATTTTCTTGTTTTAGGTCTTTTATTATTTCAAATCATACTACGGAAATGGACAGGACGTGGTTGAACTCCCACATAATAAAATTAAAATGTTGTCAATTCAAGGTCAACGAGTCCGCCGTGAATGTACCTCATGCAATGGTGACATCATGATGAATCCTGAGCATCTGTCATAAAAATATTGCTGCCTTCGTGGTGTTCTCCAGAATGCAGGATGGCCGTACAGTACTTCTCTCCAAGTGACAAACTCAATGGGCGCATCCAAGGATCTTCTGAGGACCACTGCCTTTGTTCAAGCAATTAGCTTACTCCAATGATTGAGGGAAAAGTTTACTGAATTTACTTTCTTGATAGAGACAATATTACATAGTAGATTAACTCTGGGGTTAATATCCAATATTAGTAGCTCATATATATAATGTTTGGCATAAAATATTTATTTAAGTTATTATGTAGCAGAGACCAAGTAGCAAACGCAACTGTCTCAGCAGTATCATGTGGAAATGGTTTGTAAATCAGGACAACCTTCTTACTTACATGGTAGGGAAATGGAGGGTGGTTATTGTTGTAAAGTTCATTGTACTTGGTTAATTTATTTATGAGGTACCAGTACCTCTTAACTGTTGAGCCAGCTTACATTTCAAATTGCGGCACATCTTACCTGATTAGCTACTTCCTTGACATCATTAGAAATGAGCCCTCGATAATTTTTGTTGCAAGGTAATGATAGACTATGAACCTTTCTCTTTTAGAAAAATCAAAGATGTCCCTTCCCGATGTTGTTTTTTTGCTATAATTACAGTGCTATCATGAAGGACGATATAATCTGAAAACTCACAGTCACTCATGTCATTATTATTCTTTGTTACTGATTTGGATGTCATGTTTGCTTCCAGAGAGCTTGGTTTGGGGGTTTTTTTTTCTTCTTTTAAGTCAGTTATTTCAGAGAATTCAAAAAGAAATTAAAACCAAAACGTGAAGATTATGATGTGCTGAAGAAATTGTCACTCAACCATCTCTGTTTTGCAGGTGCCGTGTGAGGCATGTCATCCGCATGGAACACTACGGCAGGGGAAAACCCGAACCCAGGTGCTCATGACACTCTCAGCAACTGCAGTGAAGGCAAAGGAAACAATTCCGGGGATGAATTATCAGATGCGGAGGGGGTATGGAGTCCAGACATCGAACAGAGCTTCCAAGAGGCACTTGCCATATATCCACCTTGTGGCAGGCGAAAAATCATCCTATCAGATGAAGGAAAGATGTACGGTGAGTACTGCTTGTTTCTGAAATGAAGTCACCCAACGAAACCCTTTGCTGATTGCTGTAAGGTTGCATCAAAAGGTTTTGGTGTCTTTAGTTTAAACATGCCAAACAGTTATTTGTTGTTCAAAATGATTCACCCTGTTATGAAGAGATTATTTTGTAATACATTTAAATATGAAGAGATGTTTTCTGTTACAGTCAGAGCTATCGAAATATTGTATTCGTGCGTAAATTCTCTTTGGGACTTCCCTGTTTCCAGAGGAAAGTCAACAAAAAAGTCAAATTCCATCCACCCCCTGTGATACTGCATTCTAATATTAACAAGAAAACGCTATGAACGCCATTACCCTTTGTACTCATTTGGGCATTATCAATTAATAAAAAGCAAATCTCTTGCGCAGGTCAGTTTTGTAAATGCGTGGAATTATATGAAATGTTAAGCATTCTGTGCATACTTATCAAAGATATTAAGTCTCTTGTCTTCTGGGTTAAGTCCTCTGCTTCCCGCAGTTTCAAGACAAAAAAGCTAAGACGGAAGTCCACAGTTGTGTTTTACAGTGGAGGGTAATTCAGAATAAGACCAAGATATATTAGTCACGTAAAAGGAGAGGAGCAAACTTCGTGATATTGAAAACAATCACTGTTTTATTTACAACATGCCAATAATGACAATAAGCCCATTGTAGCTCAAAATGTTGCACTATTGTATTGTCTCTAAACTAAGTGTCTGCGTGCACTTTACCAATTC
>NW_004798015.1:218349-221595 GCF_000002075.1 Aplysia californica | reverse complement strand
CTTTTTCTTTTATCACACTTCTAGTCGGTCACGACAAAAGTGCAGATGATGATTATGAATTCAAGCAAAAAATGCATTGGCTCACCTTGTTTATGAACGTTGTTTGGGCATTTTTCATAAAGGTGACTGATACCATGATAGAAGATATAACAGAGCAGGTTTGATTTATCATTACCAGATGTCGCCATCACCTGCTCAGCTTTGCATTCAGACAGACAGTTTTGCATATTGGCATTGGTGCTGAATTCCCTTAAAAGTGCACGCTGTTGGAATCACCTCTTATAATGCTGACATGAGACACTAAGCAACCGCTCGTATCTAAGCTTGCACCTAGAGAGATGACGATTATATTCATCACACTTCAGTGTGACCTTTTTGTGTCCTGTAATGTGTAAGTTTCATGCCAAAAGAAAAGGAAAACAAAACCTGGTAATTCCTACTGGCATACTGCATTATCAGTCATGTGAAATTATTTCAAATTTGGAAAAAAAAGTCAGTCTCCTTTGTGCTCCTTTTCAAGAGTTGATGGGAGCTATTTTGTTGGGGGGTTGGGGGGTGGTACCTGAAGGTTGTTTTTTCATTTGATATTCGGTAGAAGTTGGAATGGGAATGAATGAAGCTGGCACAGCTTTAGGCCTCTAAAGCTATTGCTTTGTGGGACAAAAAGTTGTCTTGCTTTTTGTTGTGTTTTGATCGCCATAGGGCAATTTCTTCTCTGATTTGTGAGTTTTAACTTTCTCTCAAAGTTTTCATGTCTAAATCTGAGTGACAAAGAAATCATTCAGTTAATCTGTAAAGCTCCTTTAAGCTGTAATGCAGATTTATTTTCCATCGCCCCTGGGGGATTTCATACTCAACCTGAAAACCAATGGAGCCTGGCTACAGGCTATTGTGATACCTTCTTTTTGTGATGTGAGCTTGATAAAGCTGTTCCTTCCCCCCATCTCTCTCTCTCTCTCTCTCTCTCTCTCTCTCTCTCTCACTCTCTTTCTCTCTCTCTCTCACACTCAGTCATTCACTCTTTCTCTCTAACCCCCCCCCACACACACACTCTCTTTGTTACTTGTTTGTGCTACCTTTAAAAAATTAATGTTCTCTCACTCTCATCGTCTTGAACTCGTTCCCCCCACCACACCCACGTATTGCTTGGCTGTCCCCGGTAGACCGGCGTCGTCCCCTACCATTGTCCCTTTTGTGTGTTCAAGAAGCCCCCCCAAATGGATGCTTGCTCTCTCCCTTTCTCCCCCGTCTCTGTTGACCTTGGGACTTTTGAGAGTGTGGTCACCGCTTGAATGGTCAATACAAGGAGCAGGTATCTGCTGACTGAAGCTGGCGACAAATCCCGCGTTTAAATAGAAGTGACTGACTGGCTGACCCGTCCGGTCAGTTCAGAGAGGGGAGAAGACCGTTAAGTGGGAGTTCCCTCTGATCCTTGTCCCCATCAGATTTGTTTGGGTGGATCTTTGGATCTTTGAGGATTTGTGTGTGGTTTATGATGGGGGCTCACTGATGAAAGGTTCCCACTTCCTTTTTCTTTCCCCCTGCTGTTTTATTTTTTCATTCCCACTTATCTTAGATTTAAATGACTGTTTTTGTGTGGATGTGCTACTCTTTACTTTGACAAATTTTTTTTTTTAATGTTGGAGTTGGGTCGAGGTTTTTTCAATAGATGGTAGTTTGACCACCTTTGATCTGGTATATACAGTATATTCATTTTCAGTCCGATAACTAAGTTGCATCTTTCAGATGAAAACAGCAGGACTGTAACAGTGTAAGAATGAGTTCAGGAGAGTGAGCGCTGTAGTTTGTAGACTGACTAGTGGGTTGCGAGCGCCGTAAAACCTCTACTAAAAAAAAAAAAAAACAAGACTGTAGTGGAATTTATTTTAAGTTTTAAAAATCACTGTTTTTATCTTTGTGATTTTTTGCCTTTACATTTTGTGGGGTTCGCGAAGCCCTCGGGGTCTGTACATAATTATTTTCCTGACTGACGTGTTGGGGAAAAAGGATACAAGATTTTTTTTTCCTGCTGTAATTAATGTAATGTACCAGTTGTATCACGATGAAGATCGACGAGATAAATGAATGATTGATGCCCGGCGTGAATCAATTACCACCATTCTCTTGTACTAGAGGTCTGTGTATTATATTCTTGCTGCATTGCTTCCAAGTAGGGGGGGGGGAGAATGTAATAGATCAACGGAGGAGAGTGGGTGGTTGGCGGGTGCTCTAATGGGGTTTTCTCCTTCTTTCCTGTGAAACGTCTATCCTCCTTTTATGTCTTCCTCCTTATTTTCTTTATATGTTACTGTCTAGCAATACCTTTAATCTTCGGCATTTATGTGACCAATAAATATATTTTTTGTTGCAAGTGCCGTAAAACTCCTACTAAAGCTTTGCAAGAAAACAGAGAAGAGAGTTAAACTAAAACAGCCCGTGGTCGGTCAAGCATGATGATTGCCTCTTTAAATTAATTATCAGAGGTTTCAATCTGATTCACAAAGACTATGGAGTTTTTTCGGGTCGGTTCGGGTCGGGTCGTCGGGACCAGTTGGATAGGAGGGCACCCCAGTTTAAAGATTACCTGTTGGACCTGGGCAGTGTTGTAGGCCGGCCGGCCGGCCGGTAGACAGGGGGGATGTCTTGCTGAGGTCATCTCGTCACACACACACACACACACCGCCGCACCACGCACCAGTCTCTGACCTCTTACTGGGTGGTTGGCGGGTGCTCTGGTGTGGTTTGCTCCTTCTTTCCTATCAAACTTACATCTGTCGTCCTGATCTCTCCCCCTTCTTTTCTATCAAACATCTATCGTCTTGATCTCTCCTTCAGTGGGTGATTGGCGGGTGCTCTGGTGTGGTTTGCTCCTTCTTTCCTATCAAACTTACATCTATCGTCCTGATCTCTCCCCCTTCTTTCCTTTCAAACATCTACCGTCCTGATCTCTCCCCCTTCTTTCCTATCAAACATCTACCGTCCTGATCTCTCCTTTTTCTTATTTATGTTTGTTACTTTCTTGTAACTCCTCTAATCCCCGACACTTGTATGGTTTACTAAAACTGAAACTGACCTCGAACTGCAGAGTAGAACATAGTTTGGAGAGGGGAAGGGTGGGGGTCTCTTTATTGTTATGAAGTAGTGATCGTTTTGTAGTTTTTAGGGTGTAAAGTAAAACATACTTGTTGGAAAATAAAAGAATGGACAGTCGCACGGCAGACACACACATTCATCAGGAGAGAGAGA
>NW_004798015.1:215437-216456 GCF_000002075.1 Aplysia californica | reverse complement strand
CACACACACACACACACACACACACAGGCCAGTGCAGTGCTACTGACTAAAGTGTCTTTAGGCCTTTCCCAAACTGCTATTTCAAGGGTGCCTTGATAATCGAAGCAGACTTTGTGCTGTTGAGGCTAGAGAGATCAGCAGAGTGAGCCTGGTTTCCCGTTTGGACATCTCTATTGACACCCACCCTTGGGCGCTCATTTAACCCTATGCGGTTGCGAGCGCCGTAAAACCTTACTAAAACAAACCAAAGGAGATGGTCTTTTGTACGGATAAAACGTCTTGAGTGGGTGGTTGGCGGGCGCTCTAGTGTGGTTTGCTCCTTCTTTCCTATCAAGCATCTATCGTCCTTATCTCTCCTTCTTTTTATGTTTGTTACTCTCTTGTAACACCTCTAATCTTCTGGCGCTCATATGACCTTATGCAGTTGCGAGGCCGACTTCTTCCTCCTCGTAACCTGCCCTCGAGGCGGTTCTAGTTATAAGTTACAGCAGCTGAGGTCCTTCCTTGCCTGCTGCACTGCACTCGAGAACCAACCGTTACCTTCCAGCGCGTAATTGACGATCGCAGTTGTGGGCCCCCCGTCTATTGTTTTGTGTCCTTTGGATGACGTCAGAAATGCTCTCTCCCCGCGACCCTCTTCGGCGTATGCTAGCCTTAGCTGAGCGCGCCCCGACCCCCGAACTGTTCAACCGTTGTTCCTGTTTTCTTTTCACGCGCTTAAGTAGAGGCAACTCATAATATGAGTTATTGTCGCCGTCTGTACAATAATATGTGATGTGGTGGCGGTTTTTAAGGGTTGTTCTGTTGTGGCTCAGCGCAAGGCGGAAAGGAAAGGGCTATCATGTTGTCAGAGCTGGTGGGAGTCTCCGTATGTTTGTTGTATGGTTAGCGGGTTGTGGGAGTACTCTGCGATATGAGTTTTCCCCTCCCCCTCCTACTCTTACCCCTATCGCTCATGTCTGTCTCTGTCTGTCTGTCTGTCTGTCTGTCTGTCTGTCTGTCTGTCTGTCTGTCTGTCT
>NW_004798015.1:213152-214620 GCF_000002075.1 Aplysia californica | reverse complement strand
GACCTTATGCAGTTGCGAGCGCCGCAAAACCTCTACTAAAACAAACAAATTAATCTTCGGCACTTATATGACCTTTCGTGCTGCAGGTGCCGTAAAACAAACACTTGTTAAAAGTAAACCTTTCTTTATTTGTTACTGTTTCTTTGTTACTCTCTTGTATCTTCTAATCTCCGGCACTTATATTATTATGACCATATTGTGTTGCAAGGGCCGTAAAACGCTTACTAAAACAAACTAAACAGGTGTGCTATCGCTGCTTGTTGCGGGTCGTGCATTATTGTTGTTCCCTCCTGTCCCATCTCGCCTACCTGCACACGGCAATAAATCGTGTAATCTTCCCCCATCACGAAAACCCCCTTGTGTTGGGCCAAAGATTCTCTTCTGTTGGACGACGACGCCGCTGCCCAGAGGGACTCCAACTCTTAGGAAGAACACGATATTTCCGGTGGTGCATGCATTCAAGGGTTCGGGCCCTGCCCCCTGGCTTACGGGGAACCTGATCTCCCGGCGACGTTGAAAAGTTGAAGAAACCGTGGGTGGTTGACGGGTGCTCTGGTAGTGTGTGTGGTTCGCGCTTTTATTTTTCCCAATCATAAAATATCGCGACCTTATCTCCATGAAATATCTATCGTCCTTTTCTTTTCTCCTACTTTTGTTTGTATGTATGTTAATTTCTAGTCACACCCTAGTGACCCTATACGTTCTTACTCTGAGCGTCTAGGTCACACCCAAGGCATTCAAAAATAAACCCGGTATCCTCGGTCACACCCCAAATCTTCGGCACTTGCGTGACCTATTTGTGTTGCATGGGCCGTAAAACCCTTATTAAACTTAAACTGGCTTACCTGGAACCTGATCCTTTCATCGACGTTGAAGAAACCAACCGACAACCCATCCTTTTTACTGACCGTGTATTTTGTTCTCGAGACCCGAACGACTCGTGTTCTGTGGTGTAATGAGAGGGTAATGAAATTGGAGACGGATGAAGGAAACTACAAGTCCGTATAATTATGATCTCGGAAGTCAGGTTAATGCGACTTGTCTCTCCGATTTTTTCTCTCGCTTCTTCTTTTTGGAATGAATTGTAATGCTTTCTAATTTCTCATTGAACAAAAGGGATTGGCTAGTTTGCTTATTGTTGGCGTTACATTTGTATTTATTTAATTCATGTATTTACTCATTTATTTATTTGTTAATTATTTATCTGTCTATTCATTTCGTCAGTGTGTTAAAAACATTCTTTTAATTAAAGAAGAGCATTCTGAAGCTACGGTGTTATAGTTTACTTGTCGGTGAAAGGACCAGATGACTCACAAGTGTGTCACTGACTGGCGGGAAGAACTAAAACCTTGCAGACGTGTTCTCCAGCTGGGTGGGTTCATGTATGGATTTTGTCTGTCTCTCTGTGTCTCTGTCTCTCTGTCTCTGTCTCGTTCTCTCTCTCTCTCTGTCTGTCTCTCTCTCTCTG
>NW_004798015.1:211969-213052 GCF_000002075.1 Aplysia californica | reverse complement strand
CTACTGGACGCGTAATCGTGAGATTGCGAGTTCGGGGGTTCGGGGGTTCGAGCCTCAGCTCGGTCCGACCACCGACGTTGTGTCCTTGGGAAAGGCACTTTACACGATCTTCCCACTTGGCTCGGTCCTATCGGAGACGGACGTTAAACTAGGAGGCCCCGCCCCTTAAATAACCTAATAGTGTTGATATGGGCGTTAAACCTATACCATTTAAAAAGAAAAAATAGAATGAAATACCATTACTTGTGCCACAATAGTTCGCTATTATGAATTAATCCATTCAGGTTTTCTGCGCCAACTGACTGGAAAAAGCTTTCACAGATCTTTTCAAAAATAATATTAATAATAATAATAATAATATAAGACCAGTGCTCAGCTTTTAAAAAAAGCCAGCTTCCACTTTACTTAAAGACTGTTCCTATAGCCCACCTACCAGTGTTTCCAAGCGAGGCGTTGCTACGTAATCCCCACCTCCCAATAAAACTATCAAATCTCCCGCTAGTGGGCATTCGCCCAGGTCGGCAAGCACTGAATTAGATCATGCACGAATTTGTGGAAACAAATACGAGAAGAAGAAGGAGCAGAAAAAAGAAAGGAAAAACGCGTGGGCGTTGGGAGAAGAAAATGAGAAGTTTGGGTGGGGTTTTGATGTTCCCAGTGACCTGACTTAGATGCTATCTATGTGGTGGTGGTGGTGGTGGTTGTTGTTGTCGGTGGCGGTGTAGTCTACAAAGTGGTGATGATTGTGATAGTGGCGTAGTCTATATTATTATTTTTTTAGTGGTGGTGGTGGTGGTGGTGGTGCAGTAGCCTATATATTGTGGTGGTGGTGCAGTAGCCTATATGTATTATAGTGGTGGTGGTGGTGGTGTAGTCCATATCATCATAGTGGTGGTGGTAGTGGTGGTGTCTAACATAAAGGTGGCGGTGTTGGTGGAAGAGTGGTGGTGGTGTAGTCTATATTATAGAGGTGGTGGAGGTGGTGGTGGTGGTGGTGTCTAATATAAAGGTGGTGGTGTCTAATATAAAGGTGGTGGTGTCTAATATAAAGGTGGAGGTGGTGGTGGTGTCTAATATAAAGGT
>NW_004798015.1:209873-211869 GCF_000002075.1 Aplysia californica | reverse complement strand
TCTCTCTCTCTCTCTCTCTCTCTCTCTCTTTCTCCCTCTCTTTCTCCCTCTCTCTCTCTCTCTCTTTCTTTCTCTCTCCCTTCCTCCCTCTTTCTCTCTCACCCTCTCTCTTTCTCTCTCTCACTCTTTCTTTATCTCCCACTCTTTCTCCCACTCTATCTGTCTGTCTATCTGTCTGTCTGTGTGCCTGTCTGTCTGTCGGTCTGTCGGTCTATTCTTTCTTTGTTTCTCCGATTCAAAACCTGGACTTTGTACTTACCGTGTTCTGTGGTGTAATAGTTGGGAGTACCATCCCATGTCCTCCTGTTTTATTTATCAGTTGTCGTCGATGCTGTGGTCTGCAAAGAAAGGCCCGTAGTACATGTAATAGGGTGTACACACGATGCGAATTAATCGAAGTGGAAATGTTCCTACTTGCAAGCCTCACCATCAGGATAGTGCTACTGACAAGTGACTGAGGTGTCTTTAGGCGGTTCCCAAAGCGGGGAATATTATCACGTTGTTATGCACAGTAGAATTGTAAATGGGCTGATTTATCAATGTCATGCTCATACTGTCCCGGAACAACATAGTTGCTTTTTGTTTCCTCATTATTACTATCGTCCTTTTCCTCTACATCTTTTGTATATTTGTCACTCTCTTGTGAACTACTATTTCCGGGGTGCCTTGATAGTCGAAGCAGACTTTGTACTGTTGAGGCTAGAGAGGTGAGCAAAGTAAGCCTGGTTCCCCGTTTAGACCTCTCTGTTGACATCCACCCTTTTGGTGCTCATATGACATTATGCAGTTGGGAGCGCCGTAAAATCTTACTAATACAATCAAAACATGGACTTTGTACTTAACGTGTGGGGCAGGCTGTGGGAGTACCACCCCATGTCCTCCTGTTTTATTTATCAGTTGTCGTCGATGCTGTGGTCTGCAAAGAAAGTCATGCGAATTAATCGAAGTGGATGTTCAACTTGCGAGCCTCACCATTGGTAGTTTGATATCGTTTTTCCGGTATTTCTGGGTGTGACATTTTTACATGTCGAGTTACCTTATACGACACTGACTAATTCGATCTAACGATGCGCTTCGCTGACACTCCTTTTAGGGTTGATATTCAATAACGTTTTCCCCCCATGCTTCGACGTGGCTTTGCACTTTTAGCCCGTTTTTTTCAAAGCTAGATTTCCTGTTTGTGTGTGCTCCTGGACGTAACCCATTTTAATCGCAAAGAAAAGAAAATAATAACATTATTGTGTTCGTGCCATAGAAATATGACAGGCTTTTCTTGTGTTTCCGCCAGTCGTAGCGTGAAATTTTGTTTTGTTTTGGGGTTGTTTTTTAATTTGTTTTGTTTTTGTTTTTTGTTTTTAACGTAAGTGTTTTTACGCCCCCCGTCTTCTCAAGTAACTTGAAAGAGAAAGATGTAACACAAAGTCATTATACAATATGCATTTTTGAGGTGAGCCCTTCCGCCCCGTCACCCCCATAGCACGGAGAGCCCCCGAATGCGCGTGCGTCGGAGCGTATCGACGCGCAGAATGTCATGGTTATTATTAACAACACCGGTTGGGGAATCAAGAGGATGATGATGGTGGTGGTGGTGGTGATGATGATGGTGATGGTGGTGATGATGACCTACTTTGATAACCGCCGACTGTGACGAGACTTCGTGCTGAGGTTCTGGGAGACTTTGACATTTAAATGATGTGAAGTGGGGCCCGACTGGGCCTAGCGTGCCTGAGCGCACGGGCTGTCGTGAAGAAATCAATTCAACGAAACACCCACCGTGGCGGGAGAATATAATAGACATAGTGACATACCGAGCTTAGACAGTAATAGTCAATAGTCTAGCGGTACCTGGGCTTGGTTCGTAGGGGAAGCGAAGTCAATTCTCAGATCTGTTGTTTTGTTTTCTTCCTTTTCTTTCTTTCTTTTTTTTTTTGTGGGTTTTTTTTTAGTGTTTCAATTTTGAGTGTTTTGTTTTTGTTTTTATTTTTAATTGTTTTTG
>NW_004798015.1:205594-209773 GCF_000002075.1 Aplysia californica | reverse complement strand
TGGTGTCTAATATAAAGGTGGTGGTGTCTAATATAAAGGTGGTGGTGTCTAATATAAAGGTGGTGGTGTCTAATATAAAGGTGGTGGTGGTGGTGGTGGTGGTGTCTAATATAATGGTGGTGGTGGTGGTGTCTAATATATAAAGGTGGTGGTGGTGGTGTCTAATATAAAGGTGGTGGTGGTGGTGTCTAATATAAAGGTGGTGGTGGTGGTGTCTAATATAAAGGTGGTGGTGGTGTAGTCTATTATAGAGGTGGTGGTGGTGGTGGTGGTGGTGTCTAATATATATAAAGGTGGTGCTGGTGGTGGTTGTGGTGTCTAACATAAAGGTGGTGGTGGTGGTGTAGTCTATATTATAGAGGTGGTGGTGGTGGTCTATAAAATAGAGGTGGGGGTGGTGGCGTTGTCTATTTATATAGAAGTGGTGGTGTCGGTGGTGGTGTTGTCTTTTATAATGGTGGTGGTGGTGGTGAGTCTACTTTATAGGGGTAGATTTGGTGGTGTAGTCTAGGGTTTATTATCATAGCCGTGTTCGTGGTGTAGTCTACATTATGGTGGTGGTGGTGGTGTACTTTAGTAGTCTATTACGTTGGTGATGGTTGATATGTTTATAATATCTTAATGAGTTCAGGTGGTGTAGTCTATAATATGATATTGATGGTGGTAGTGGTGTAGGCTAGTCCATATTATGGGGGTGGTGGTGGCGGCAGCAGCAGCAGCAGCAGTAGAAGCAGCCAAGGAGTAGCAGTAGTAGTAGTAGTAGTAGTAGTAGCAGCAGCAGCAGCAGCAACAGCAGCAGTGGGCTGTAGTAGCAGCTACAAAAGTAACATAGAAAGAGAAAGTAAGAAAATTGTGATGGGGTACATTAAATTTGTTTGTTGAGAGGAAGGATCAGAAAAAAATCCCACTTAATGAAATCATGACGAATTTGTTTCACCTTGTCACTGATCCAAACAAAAACACTGACAATATATAACCTCATCACAAAGTGACGTCAACAAGACATTGGGTCACATTTATCATTACTTACTTAATTAGCCTTTATTCCTTGTGAAAGAGAATCACTCCTGAAGTAGAGGTTTAAACGTGAGTGTCTTTCCCATCGGGTCCTCTCATGAACACAATAATATCTCTACACTACATTCCATCGAAATATGATCCACTTCGAAGAATAATTAAATACGGGTATAATAATTGGAAAAGCTTTATCCACAGTATCGGAACACAACTTACACAAGGTAAAACAGCTACTTTAAAGTATCGGAATTCTGAGTAAACGAGATTAATATCAGAGACAGTTATTTAGATTGCAAAGTTTACGAAGATTCGATGCTTGAACATCTGAGAAAAAGCGCAGTCGACGAATAGATTTCTCAAACACAGTTTCGGAGTTAAAAGTTTTTACTGAGGAAAGGCAACACTTTACGCAGACGTTTCGGTGGTTTTTGGCGATCGAGAAAATTCCGAGAGCACACAGCTTCACGCCCCGGGGGCATGTGTGTGGTGTGGTGTGGCAGTGGCGAAATGGAATCAGGCCTTCGTCCGTCAGTATCGTCACATCTTGTGTGAGTGTGAGTTTTTGCCGTCTGCCCGCGCCCGCGCCCGCCTGCCAGCCCCTTCAACCCTCCGTTCGTTCGGCAGAGAAACGCGCTGCGCGTGTTGTGTGTAACTCAGTCTCGATAAAGTTCTTGGGTCTCAGGCCCTGCAGTCGCAGTGAAAACGAACTTCGCCCGCCACTAGAGGTGGGCAGAATCCGGATATAAATATCCGAATAATCGGATAATCCTCAATAAGACATTATCCGAATACAGACTCTTAACTCTCTTTCCTGACCCGTTTGCCGAAGTAGGTGCACCCATTTGTTGAAGTGATGCTAACCCATTTGTCAAAGTGGTTCTATTCTAAATCCATTTGCCGAATCGGTTCATAACATAATATTATTTACCGAAGAGGTGCACTAACATATTTTCCGGATTTTGCTAAAGCGACTCATTGCCCAGCCCTACCCGCCACAGGTGATAGACAAGAATAGGACTCCCCGCGCTCCTCTGTGCCTTGTCGGCGGGGCGGGGTTTGTAGTGTGTGGGATAGCAGCTAGCGGGGTCGGACTCGAAACACCTTTGTTATCCTGGGAAAAGATAGTATGTACCAGCAGGTAGGGCCTACATTTACCACCACCACCACCACAAGCAGCTGGAGGAAGAGGAGGAGAGGATGAAGAAGGAAGAAGAAGAATGAGGAAGAGAGGAAGGGAAGTGAGGGGGAGGAGTAGAAGGAGAAGATCAGCTCAGCTTACAGATCTAGATCTAGATCTAGATCTAGTATGATCTACTGATTTCACAATAAAAATTAAATTAGGACAGGTAATAAAATAATTCATTTTTTCCCCTATAGATCCAGGTAGATTTATCTTAGGATAATCTTTGAGTTCGGTTTGATTTATGCTTATTTTTATCCACTTTTTCTGTTTCATAAACTGTTTCCCTAAAAATTCTCAAGTTTGTTACCACTTTGCAGTGTCAAAGCGTCCTAACCTGACGGATCGGGGTGGGCTCCCGATTAATAAACATTGTAAGTTTGAATCCAGGTTCCATCGAGCTGGATGTTGTATAGGCTATGATAAGGAAAGGTGCCCTACCATAAACTGACCTGCTACCTGTCTCCTCTCATTAATTAACAGTTTGTCACAGGTCACAGTATCATTCGCGCATGTGTATTTATCTATGTTTGCCGTTTACCTACGTACGTGCAATTGAATAAATAATTGGTTCATAATAATATATGCCCTACACATTCGTAATAATCATAATCATAATAATAATAATAATAATAATAATAATAATAATAATAATAATAATCATAATCATAATAATAACAATAATAATAATAATAATACAATTCTTGTATAAACTTTGGCAAAAATTGGTAGGTACACTTTTAGTCTCGTAAAAGTAAACTTCAGCCCCTCATTCGTAACTTACATGATCGATCGATCTAGTACGCACATCCAGGATCTCCACTCTCTTTGGGACCACATTTTGGTCGACATGTACTTGTTATACGCGAAAGACGCTTTTAACTTTTTTTAATGGGAGGGGGAGAGGAGGAGCCTTAATGGTTTGAGGATGTATGTGTCTGATCTGCAGACAAAAGGCAATGTTGCGGATTATTTCAAACCATCAAACAGAAGTCAGGAAAAAAAACACCAAACAAACAAACAAACAAACAAACAAACAAAAAAACAACCCAGCAAATGAATAATATATAAATAATACATAAAAAAGTAATAAAACGAAATTTAAAATAACGTATTAAATATTTAATATGTTAAACATTGAATGCATATTAATAATATATTTTTATTTCAAAGTACGAATGTTGTTAGCTGCCTTTTTAAATGCCAGATATAGAAAACAATTAATTTTTAAAAATCTGATTGAATAAGGATGATGTGCCTTTTTTAAAACGGCCCAAAACAGCACGCATTCCGTTTGGTAAACGTTTTACGGCGCTCGCAACTGCATAAAGTCATATTATGAGCGCACGTGACTCAAGCTGACAGCTTTCACCTTTGTTCACAGCTTCATTAGGTTTTACTTTGCAAATCAATATGGTTGAAGTAAAAAAAAAAGTAATGGTAAAAAAAATAATAGTGAAAACAGTCGTTATAACTTTTTAAAAAATAGTACTATCTACATCTTGGAGTAAAGACCAATGGTACATAAAAGTGCGTCTTCAAACATTATCGATTGACTAGAATGCACGTTCTCTGTGAGTTAAAAATCTCTTCAAACAATCAAAGTCCAAGACAGTTAAGTTAGATATTTAAGACACATATATATATGCAACATTCTTGCCATAGCTGGTCGCCACTGTGTACCACCCCACCCTGGGTTTTTTAATTTTTAAAAATTAGTAATAGTTGTTATCGTGTCTTCCTCAAGGACACACTCCCACTCCAGTAACCACCCACCTAAACTGGGTCTCACCGAAGTATGCTTGCCACGTCATCTCATTGTTAGCCTGCGCTCACTACCCCTCGGCCACTCGAGACCTCTCCATTCATAGAAAAAAAGTTTTAAAAGTGTCTTGGAGACCCAGATTTGACACCAATGAGGGTGGAGTCGCTGGACGTGCGTATTAAGTCATAGGTCCTGTAAGTTCGGTTTGGGGGTGGGG
>NW_004798015.1:203747-205494 GCF_000002075.1 Aplysia californica | reverse complement strand
GGGTTCTATGTAACGAGAATGTGACAGCAAACACTTTACAAAGTGAGTGGTTAGCGGGTGCTCTGGTGCGGTTTGCTCCTTGTTTCCTATCAAACATTATATCGTCCTTGTCTCTCCTACTTCTTTTTTGTGTATGTTACTCTCTTGTAACACATATTTTCTTCGGTACTTATATGACTGTACTGTGTTGCAAGTGCTGTAAAACTCTTACTAAAACTAAAAAAAAGAAAAAGAACACTTTACAAAGAGTCAGTTGTATCAGATAATTGCCGATTTGACTTTTGCGGGTGGCTGGAGAAAGCCACTGGTTGATTGTCTTTTTTTCCCCTTCTGTCTCTCTGTTGTTTTTGTCTGTCTGTATTGATTTTCTCCTGGACTTAATTACTGCTGTCGTGCTATTCTTAAAAGTTTAAAACCAAATGTTTTGTTTTGTTTTTACTGATCTCGGGAAAGGCGTCTGTCTCCTTGCTTCCAGCAACAGTGTCCTGCCTTCTTAAATTAAAAAAACCAAAACAACAAAATAACAACCAAACATTAGGAAGCCTTTTTTTTTCACTCTTTCGTTTGCAGGGGACTTCTTCCGATTCAAAAAGAGCCCACATCTGTGACTGAAATAGTGATGTCTAGATACAATCAGCTGCGTCGTGTTTTGTGAACATTTTTTACCCTCGTTTGCTGTGAATAGGTGGGTGGTTGGCGGGTGCTCTAGTGTGGTTTGCTTCTTCTTTCCTATCAAACATCTATCGTCCTTATCTCCCCTTCTTCTTTTTTATGTTCGTTACTCTCTTGTAACACCTCTAATCTTCTGGCGCTCATATGACCTTATGCAGCTGCGAGCGTCGTAAAACCTCTACTAAAACTAAAAACTGTGAATATGTCGTATGTCTTAGGCTGGTTTACTTACGCTCAGCCTGTGTCGTCGATAGAATACTAACCAACAGAATAAAAATGATTTTTAGAAATGATGACGATATAATCGTAATGGTATTGACTATGATGATGGTGATGGTCATAATAGATACAAGGAAAGGCATGCCAGAAATTGAAGCCTTCCTTGTTTATGAGCTTGTGGATTTTGTTTTTTGTTTGATTGTTGTTGTTTTGTTGTTGATTGTTTTGTGTGTGTTTGTGTTGTGTGTGTTTTGTTTTGTTGTTGTTTTTTGTGTTTTTTTTGGGGGGGGGGGGGGGGGGCTTTTCGAATCGATGTTTAACGACAGCACCAAGTCACCGACCGCCTTGACTCACGCAACCTACACCGTGTGCCGGCGCCTGTGTGGCGGGAAGGAAGGCGCTCTCCTCTCAGTCTCTCAGCCACGTACATCTCATAGCGTGTGCACACCTCATTGTTCCGTCGTGCGCACACCCCGACCCTCTAGCTAGCTACTCTCTGCTCTGCTCTCTACACTCTACACTCTCTGTCACAGGCACGCACGTCGCACGCACGACACCGCACCATAAAACAGCGCGCATTACAAAAAGGATTTATTCTTTTTGGCTCTCGCCTCTCGCACCGCGTAACGACAGTTCTTTTTATTGACGCTGTGACTAGCAGAAGCGGGGTGGAGTTGACGCTGCTGGTACGCTACTCCACCGCTCGTAACTGGCGTCGACTATGGTCTGTTTGAGGCTCTTCGCCGTAGCGCATGGAAGGCTTGAGGTCAATTCCCACAAGGGAAAGCTATTAATTATTTTTTTTGCTGGTGGTTGTTTTGTTTTTTTTAAGTCGAATAATATCCCCGTCGGTATG
>NW_004798015.1:197223-199771 GCF_000002075.1 Aplysia californica | reverse complement strand
TGTGTGTGCGTGTGTGTGTGTGTGTGAGAGAGAGAGAGAGTGAGGGAGAGAGAGAAAGAGAGAGATAGTGAGTGTGCTTGTGCGCAAGTTTGGGTGTGTAATTGAGCGTATGTTTGGGAGTCTGTGTGCATTTGTAGGCCTTCGTGTTAGTTAATTTACCTCTTACTTAAAAGCATTATGAGACATTGTACGCTGTGAAAAGTATCGATCAACTAATTATTACGTTTTTTAAGGATAAGTAAATACATTTCTGAAAAAGTCATAAATTATGCTCTTTCACCCTCCGTACACCTGTAATTCATAATCCATATAAACTTAATATGTTTATAAACGTCTGGTGGATTTGACGGCAGTTCAATAACGCTGGTGAATGGAATTTATCAAACGGTGTTGAAACGCTATACAGCACTCTTTTCTGTTTTATCTCGACTTGAAACTCACAAAGCCTGTGTTTAATGTAATTTAAAAAACAAACAGAAAAAAGCAACAAAAAAAACAAAACAGTAAAGACGATTACTAGTAGGAATAGAGACCATTGACTTATTTCAGGACGGTTTTAATCAAGCATTGTGTGAATTCAAATGAAATTGGCTTCGGTCGCGGCTGTTTTCTTTTAATTTTAATGTAGGTGTTTTCCCGCCTACATCGATTCAATCTAGATCATTTAGGAGACGGCGAGACGCCCTTCCAACCCTGTCTGTCCATTCCAAGACTGCGGGGTTATTTGAGAGGCGAGGGGTCCGATTTAACTAACGTGCTTTTTTTCAGAAGGACGACCCGACTTCTGGAAGTATTTGATTTTTCCTTCTATTCAAATTGAGATTATCAGCTTCAGCAGTGTAGTAGTTACGCACTTTGCTGTGGGATGTAGGAGATCCGAGTTTGATTTTCATGTGGGGAGAATTTCTATCGAGTATTTTCATCTTTCTGCTAGACGTTGGGTCCTTTTCAGCACTGGTTGACCTTGACAGGCAGTGTCGAAGCAGCCTGCGGCCCAGTTGATCTGATTGAGTAGATTGGGGCGCAAAACACCTACAAAAAAGATTTGAGGCGGTTTTCTCTCTGCAAATTTGAGGTTAAAGGAGAGGATTTTAGACAGGGTTTTTTTTCGGTCGCTTTCAGGTTTTGATCCCGGGACCTTTTTAATGAGAGGGGAACCCCATATCTCTAGACGACGAGAGCCCTTTGTTTACATTCAATCAATCCACATAATATATCTGGCCCAGTGTAGTTGTTTTTAGTTCTAGTTAGAGTTTCACGACACTTGCAACACAATACGGTCGTACAAGTGTCGAAGATTAGAAATGTTACATACAAGAATAACAAACACAAAAAAGAAAGAGAAGAGAAAAGCACAACAGATGTTAGATGGAAAGAATGAGCAAACCTCATCAGAGCACCCGCCAACCAACCACAGCCCTGATTTGAAAAGGTCGTACTGTCTTTGCCTAAACCAAAACAGCATGTTATGAGGCATTTATAAATTTACCCTGAGGAGGCCAGGAGGCGTAAATGTGTCGCGACGTGGTGGAATCAGGCGCTCGTCAATTTTTGAGCATATGGGGTTATTGGTATCATCCTAAAGCCTGTTCATTTGCCTTCCTTTTGGTGAAAACAAAAGTTATTTATGTTGAATAGAAGTCGAAATATTTGCGATTGAAAGATATCAGGGTCGCCTCATTTCAGAGGTGGAATTAGAGGGAAAATGGCCGTCAAAGTTTGGTAATTTCCATAACTTGAGAGTCCTTGGAAACTAAAAATTGACATTTTAAAGCCTTTAATAAATGTTTTTCAGTAAATATTAAAACAGAAATGTGTTTTTAAATGGATATAAAAGAAAATTAAGAAAAAAAATTATTTTGACGAGCGCCTGGTTTCCCCACGATGTCTCACAAATAGTCTGCAGCCACACACCAACACGAGGGCTGAATTCTCCTTCTCCCTTGTCGGGTACCTCTCACGCACTACACCATACAACACGTCGTAAACTCTCTGAGTAGGGATGGTATCTCAGTTTTCTTCGTAGAATGTTTTCTTCTACCTGCAACCCCACCCACCCCCTTTTCGTTCCGGTAACAGAAGGTAGATCTAGAGCTTCTGAACTAAACGCATCTCGGGGAAAAAACCCATACCGTGTACCGACTTACTTATTTGTGTTTACTTGGGAGCCTGGCGCTTCCAAGTGAATTAACCTGTCTGGAATATGGTACGGTCTTAACTCTCTAAGGCAACCACTACATTGCTTTATTTAGTTTTAGTAAGCGTTTTACGGCATTTGCAACAAAATAAGATTATATAAGAGCCGAAGATTAGAGGTGTTTAAAGAGAGTAACAAACACAAAAAAGAAGGAGGGGTGATCAAGACGATAGATATTTTTATAGGAAAGAAGAAGCAAACAACACTAGAGCATCCGCCAACCACCCACTGACTGGAATATGGCACGGTTATATCTCTCCATGACAACCACTACATTGTTGAGCAAAAAAGTGGTAATCTTAGAAGTGTCATTATAATATTTTTTTAAAAAGAAGGGACAAAAGGGGCGGG
>NW_004798015.1:193822-196936 GCF_000002075.1 Aplysia californica | reverse complement strand
CCCCCCAATAAAAAGAAGCCCTCCGCAAAATTGAGTCGAACAAAGCACCAAACACACAAGCAACTCAGAGCACAAGTTAGAGTTTGATCATGTCACACATTTTCTTTAATCCTCTTTAACAGTTGCTGTATTGTCAGAGAAACAAAGATCATGTCGTTATAACCAGGAAGCAGTCAGTCTTACTCAGTACAAAGTGGAAAAAAAGAACGGGGAATGAAACAATGAGATCAGCAACACTAGATAGATCTAAACAGAAACATCCTAAGCTACAAATCATTAGAAGCACGAAGTCTATAATTATTCTGCTATTAGATTTATATTTTACGAAAATATACTGACTCTTATAGAATGATGCGACCTAGGAGAATAACTAGCGTTTCTAGGGCGTCTACTACAATGCAAAAAGACTAGTCTAGTCAAAACTGCTGTAATTAGAATGACCAGCGTCCTGATATACAACAGCTGTACATTAAAAAAAAAAAAATTTAAAGATGAGAAAAATCTATATCAGTTTACCAACACACTCGTAAAACAAACGCTATTTACTAAAGCCAAAAGCAATATTATGTAAAACGAATAATACATTTAGACTTAATGTGCTATCGACTATCACGAAAAATATAAAGGATAATCTAATCCTAGTGGCTGGATCGAGTAAAAAATCACAGTAGCACGTACGTCTCATAGTTCCCGGTGTGAGATTATATTATTTATGTCCCTTTTAAAACTCCACCCAAATATGAGCGGATATATATTTCTTTATAAGAATTGTTTGAACTAGCACAAATTAATTGTGGATCTAAAACACATGGACAATGTCTAAAATCTTACCAAATACGCATAGAAATTTCAGAATATCAACAGTTTAAAGTGTTGGAAGTGGAAGAGGCAATTCGATAAATCAACATGACGTATTCTCGTACATCATAAAAATCAACATACTTTTGTAATCAATAAGCCCAGGAATGGCAGTATAAAACTTGCAATATATACAAGAGAGGAATACATTATAGTTTGGATAGCTGTGTACATTTGAAAAAAAAGGAAATATGGAAAGTAATAACCAGAGCTGGGTATGTGGAAATGTAACAAGATGAAAACAACAGTAACAAAGACCATTGTGAACTGCAGTACGTCACCAACAGCCTCGCATCACACAATCATCAACATTTCGCTACGCCAGAATTACAAAGTTCCATCTGACATTAAATCTGGCCGTTTTGAGTTACTAAGACCATGAGATCAGAAACTAAATGTTCTATCTTCTCTCCAAAAATCGTTAGATTGTCTGGAGTCGTTATCAAGATATTCAAAGATTTGCATTTTTAAAAAGCTCGACATAATGTGAAACTCAAAATTTTTTACGTCAAAATTGGCAAAACTAGGTACTGAGCAGAAAAAAACTTGGTAATTCTAAGGTAGCGATTTTTTGGTCAATTAAAGGAGATAATGCAAGTTTTAATTGGTAGTTCATTTGTTTGAGTAAACAGAAGCACATCAACATAATAATGATCATTATTTAGTACTA
Source organism: Aplysia californica (assembly GCF_000002075.1). NCBI lineage: Eukaryota > Metazoa > Mollusca > Gastropoda > Aplysiida > Aplysiidae > Aplysia > Aplysia californica. Next base: position 195,408 of record NW_004798015.1, on the reverse strand, counting down.
GGGTAATGTAAGACAAGACAGACAGAAAGAACAGAAGGAAAGGAAAGAAGTAGAACCTACAAGTGGGAGTGCCCTTCCAATCACCCGCATGACTAGTAGTGATCAATGCGCGTAAAAATTTGACAGGGAAGGGCATAGGCGCCCATTTTCCTCTGCCTGTGCGTATAGAGCATAGTAAACAAAGGCAGGTTGTTGTGTGATTTTCATAAACACGCAGAGAGGAAACAAGTGCAGCCTTATATCCACGCGCAAAAAGTACTCAGATAGAATCCAGCAAAGTCGATAACAACAACATTTTTTCAGAAGTATCGTTCCCAAGCGCACTTCCTATTTCAGTGCTCTTTTGGAGACAATCATTCTGAGGAGAACATTGTACCTCTGCTCAAAAGGAGAAAAAGCATTGCATGTGACGTAAAGCGACGCAAAGTAGCATAAACACTTTTCCCTCAAGTCTGATCTGCATGATAATCAAACAGAAATGGGCAAGGGAAAAAAATGTGAATTTTTCCTCAAATAAAGCTCAATCTGAAACAGACATCGGTGCTCATGGTTCACCATTCATTGCTATGCACCAATGCTTTCACCAAAGAACCTATTGATATTTTTATCCTGGCCTTTGTCTATCACCTATCTCTCGCTACCTGTTTCCCTCTGCATTCAGGAATCGAACTCGGGTCTCCTGCGTGCGGCAGCGAGGCGTCTAACCGCTACATTGTAGGCCACAAGCTCAAGTACATAGGACAAGATAAGGACGTTTAGACATTATTTCATTGTTGACGTCTCAAAATTCAGAGCACCCACGGGATCGGTTTAACATGCAAAGGTTGGGACACCGGCAGTAACATGGTTTGCTGCCTTTTGTGTGTGTTCTATTTGTTTGTGTGAGTAAAGAGAAGCACATCGACACAATAATGGTCATTTAGTACTGGAAAAAAGAGAGACAGACAGACAAACAGACAGAAACAACAGAGGGAAAGTAAAGAAGTAGGACCTACCAGTCAGTGGCGCACCCCAACTACCCACAGGACCCTTTTTTTAAAGACCTTTTGAGACGCTACATTCAGTTTTAGTCGAAGTAAAAGTTTTACGGCATTTGCAACACAACCATGTCATATAAGTACCAAAGATTAGAGAGGTGTTATTAGAGAGTAACATACCAAAAAAAGTAGGAGAACAGATACAAGGATGACTTTTGAGATGTTAGGTTCCATCTCCAACACGAGTAGAGAGGAGATCATACATGTTTTCAAATATATTTGCTAATGTTTTGGAAGAACGAATATCAATTATAAGCTTACGTTAATATACGATTAAATACAATGTCGGTTACAACCGGTTTTCAAAAGAGGACTAGAGATGGTGAAAGAAAAGTGCAAGTACATTGTATTAAGAAAGAGTTGCAAAGTAATACAATGGACAGCAACCTCTGTGAGAATGAAAAAGAATAGCATTAACATTGTAGAAAAATACCTATAAACTGTATATTGTTATATATAGTATAACGTATCTGATCTCACAACGACCTAATATGCCGTAACATTTTGATCATGGATATCCACAAAAGCCTGGCATAGTGCCCTCCCCCC
>NW_004798015.1:191207-193722 GCF_000002075.1 Aplysia californica | reverse complement strand
AAAACACCAAAGTACACACTTATTCACACACACAAGCTCCCTCACTCACCCCCCCCCCTTCCCACACTCAGATGCACACATGCACACCTGCAAACACACACACAGACATACAGACGTATACATTCACATACATTTATGTACAAGCACACAAAGATTACACATACATGTACATACAGGTGGCAGAACAACCATTGTGCACCACTGTGGAGCCAAAAGCCAACACATGAAGAACACATGTACTGAGCCCTGTTTGCACATCTGACATTTTGACGTAAATCGGAATTCGTTTCTTTCACCTTCTACCTTCAGGACTTGCCCCCTGGCACGACTTAGCACTCACCTCCTCACTCACTCACTTCACTAACCCCCTCTCTTCCTCACTAGCTCACTCCACTCCTCCCCTCCCTCCCTCCCTCCCTCCCTCACTTCACTTCCCTTCATTTCCTTCCCTCCCTCCTTCCCTCCCTCCCTCCCTCACTCACTCACTCACTCACTCACTCACTCACTCACTTGACTTCCCTCCCTCACTCTCCCTCCCTTCCTCCCTACCTCATGACTGCACGTTTGCATGATGTACCATTTTTAAAAAATCCATGTGAATCATATAGTTTAAATCTAACCTTAAACCACCTTCACTCTAATTGATCGCATCGAGTTTTATTCTATATAACAGGTTGCTGTGTTTTATATAATAGATACATGTATTTTATACAACAGATTAATTTTATATATTAGCTGCAAGGGCAAGATTCACTTAACAACTGGCAGAGCTGATGATATAATTACATAGCACACCACACCTTGCTGGGTATTGTTTCCCATTAACGTTACTTTTCTTTTTAGTTTCAGTATGAGTTTTACGGCACTTTATCATCAAACATCTATCGTACTTTTCCTTCCTTCTTCTCTTGGTATGTTACTCTCTTGTAACACTTCTAATCTTCAACACTTTTTGACCTATGTGTGTTGCATGTGTCGTAAAGCACTTATTAAAACGAACAAAAAGACGTGCGGGGTATTTCTCAAGGCAAACGACATGAGTTTGCCATCTGAGTGCTATCTTGTACGGACCACAATTTCTGACTTTTGAGAGTTTTCATCACAGCTGCCAAGAAATAAAAATCTTCCTCGAGACCAAAGCTAAAACGGTAAACGTTAGTACATGAAATATCTGAAGGTGTCATCTCTGACTCAGAGGCTGACATCATGTACATGATGTACACCCTCCATCCTTCAAGGTCGCGAGGTGCCGTTGCACATTCTGCTAAATCCAGATAAGTCCTTGTTTTTATGTACAACTCTAGTGTAAAGCAAAAATTCCATTTCATTTTGCATTTACTTCTGGAATTCATTACTTTCAAAGTAAGTTACTTCAAAACTTGAATAATGGAGTACACACAAGACATCACTGAGCTTGTGGTTTGACACAGCACGCATCAGCAGCCATCTTGTTGGCTTCAGTATAGAGAATCACGTCGACAATATAATGGTCAGTTAGTGCTGGAATAAAGTAAGACAGTCAGAGAGAATCAAAAGAGGGAAAGTCAAGAAGTAAGACCAACTAATGGCCCCCTCCAACTTCCCACCCCACAGCCGTCATCAACAATAACGATTGCAACAGGTATAAGCGAGAGTGCCTCATCTGATGTGACTCATGCATTCGCAATAAATAACTCCATTTATCAGGCAGGTAATTTCTGCATATTATCTCAGTACTTTTTGTGTATGTTCTGCCTACTTATCCCTTCTCCAGTTGTTACAAGAAACTCATTTGATACTGAATGAAGTGACTGAAGGAAGCAGGAAAAGTACCAACAGCCCAACGAGTACCTTACGTTATCAACACCCCCCCCAAACTAAAACAACAACAAACAAACAAACAAAACAGACAAACAATTCCCCGTTCCCTCAAATAAAGAAACTTAATAACCCAAAGGACTGGACTTGCAATCTTTCGAGCGCAAGCCCAACGCTGCCTCTTTTTTTTCGTTTTCCTGTAACTCAAAAAAACCCAAAACGTTCATCACATTTATTATCATTATTTAGCTGGTTATTATTAGCACACAGATACTTCTGTCATCTTCGTTTCAGTCCCATCGGAAGTGACGTCAGTTTTGTCAGTTCCGGTGCCGCTGTCTCCGTTCACGATGCTCACTTCACGGGGGACAACCTCGGCATTTCCGTTCTCCTTAGGAGCCACGGGACTTTTCTGGTTGTTGCTTCCCTTGATGGACGTGGTCTTCCTCAGCTTGAAACCCTTTCTGATGTCCTTAAGCAGGTTGTCAATGATGCATCCGTCTTCTTCCGGTGGATTTTTCACCTCGCGGTCTGAAGGGAAACAACACAGGGAAAGTGTGAGCAAAGATAGGTGGCAATTTATATAAAAACTAAGTCTAGTTATATTACAGAAGTTAATGAAGTAGTGGTGAAAATACTACAAGCGTTGGACAATCACTGGACAATTTAATGGGATATATTACGATGCTATTAATGCATGTACAATTATTTTTCTATT
>NW_004798015.1:187957-189198 GCF_000002075.1 Aplysia californica | reverse complement strand
GAAATCGCTAAAAGAGGCTGTGGCTTTCACTTTCCCCAACTGTTCATCATTTGTAAAGGTACAATGTATATTTATATTACCCTATGCCTCTATGCAACAAACAGTCAGTCACCAGCGACAAGAATAATATAATAAAAATAATAGCCAAATTATGATGAGTACGAAAGTCATTTTTCACGTTAAAACTTGTTATGTATTTCTTTATACAGAACGTTTTGGAAATTCACTCTCCCCTAAAAAAACAAACAACCCCAAAGCAACAAAATAGTTTTTTTTTAAAACATCAGCCTCTTTCGGACTAAGCTTTTGATTTTATAATGAGCTTTTCGTGGTACATAATTATATGCAAATATATTTCATTGGGGGGTCTAGTGAAAAATATACTAAGCCACAATAATCTTACTATGACTTAGTCCCTTTTCCACCATAATTAATTGATGCTTTAAAAAAATGAAAGTACAGTTTGTAAATGACTTAGTTAGGTTTTTGACTCGACTGAATTTATAGGGATCTTCGACTGGTACTGTTGTAGGTTACGGGCTAGTACCATGATCTTTTTCCCTTCTAAAAATGGACTTATCCAATCCTGCTTTCCACCTTAGTCCTCTAATTAATAATAATAATACCCTTATCCGAGTGAAATGTTGTAAGGTGCAGAAAATGACTTTCGTTCCATCCAGTGAAATGATAATATTGTATAATATTTGGTCGCTTTTAAGCACAAGGGGGCTATCCCGATAAATGCTGTTTTGAGAAAATGGAAGTTAAAGTTTTTGGATCCTCATTCAGTCTCTTTAAAAGACGAGGAGAGTGTTTTCTATAACCAAACAAAATAAACCCAACAAAATTCACCAACGAAACCAAACTTTTCCTATAGGTAGGACAATGCCCACTATTGGTGCAGGTAAAGATTTCTGGAAACCCCCGAAATCTGGGTTATCCCGATTATCCTTAAAAGCAACCATATAATATAATTTATAACAAGCGTGAAAGAAAATGCTGATATCGGATGGAAGGGGTGCAAAGGGAAGACAGATCTTCGTCATACTGAATTTTCTGAGACCCGGAATGCCCAGCGCTTGTCCTGGTTTCTTGGCTGAGGGAACTACACGTACAACAATGGACACAAATTAAAGGATATCTCTATAATTAGGACGTAGCCAACAGTTGGTTCGTTTCTTCTTCTTTTTCTTCTTCTTCTTCTTCTTCTTCTTCTTCTTCTTCTTCTTCTTCTTCTTCTT
>NW_004798015.1:185101-186628 GCF_000002075.1 Aplysia californica | reverse complement strand
TATATATATATATATATATATAACGTATCCCTTGAAACTTGAGTGTACAATTTCAGTTATTACATGATCAATAATAAAATCCAACAAAATCCTTAAATAACATGCAAAATAACAACTACAGAAATTAGATGCAGGGCCAATGCAACAATTAAATAGCAACATTAATCAACTGAGCTCAGTAATACATGTATTCAGTGCAGACAATATATAAAGCCAGCTGTACGACATGAGAATTAATTACAATATGAATGTGACAGCAGCTTCTAGTATTAAGCGGCAATTAATGATTCTTCGTTCAGCAGCAAAAATTCTTAATCCACTTATTGGCTTCTTGCTCATTGTACCAATGCTCCTAATAAACACACCGCACTCACTCACAATTAACATGCACATTATTAATGGAATGGGTAAGATATATAACCATGAAACACATTGACACGCTGGTGTTCATTTAGGACAAAACTAAGGTAGATGAACGTGTCTGAGTCATGGAGTTTGATGCTCCTTTTCAATACACTGTTAAAATACGAGGCAGTACCTTTTGTGTAATGTTCTTTACTGTAAGAAGTGAACCGACTTTGCAAAGATTTGTTTTAGTAGAGGTTTTACGGCGCTCGCAACTGATGGTCATATGAGCGCCAAGGGGTGGATGTCAACAGAGCAGTCCTTACAGGGAATCAGACTTACTTTGCCCACATCTTTAGTTTCAACAGCACAAAGTCTGCTTCGACTAACAAGGAACCCCGGAAATAGCGGGTCACAAGAGTGTGACAAACAAACAAAAGGATTAGAGGAAAATGACGATAGTAAGGATTAGGAAAGAAAAAGCAGCAGTTCCTTGTTGCAGAACAGGCACAGTTATGAGCATGACATTGATGAATCAGCCCATTTACAATTACAATTCTACTGTGCATAAGAACTCGAGATGTTAATGTCCCCCCCACCCACCCTTTTGGGGATGGCCTAAAGACACTTCAGTGAGTAGAACCGCCCTGGGGGGTCCTTTGCAAAGAGCCTTGGGTATTCCTCAAACATCACGATGAGCACCATAATTAGGTTCTTTTAGGAACCGAACCAGGGTCATCGTAATGGAGTAAAATGTAAATGTACATGTTTAACAAACATAAAAACAAACACATCCGTTACGTATTCTAGCAGAAATTGACGGAGAGAAGACAGACAAACAGAATCATACACGCCCATATGCACCAAAGGTAACATAACACACACACTCACTTTTCTTGAAAGACTTCTAAAGCCGATGGATACAGACACACTCAGGCATACACCGGTGCTGTTCAAGTTAAGTTCAACTCATTTACGTGAAAGTGCACAGCACACTAAAGTTAAACAAGGGATTTTAAAAAAGACATGATATTGAGAATATATTTGAATTTGGAAATAATACTCACTTCCTTTGTTCGCCTTCATGGCTTCGTTCTCCTTTCTTCTTTTTTCTGCTCTCTCCTCCTGAATCTTGCGCTGCTCGTTGTCCTGGAAACACAAACATATTATTATTATTATTAT
>NW_004798015.1:183237-184148 GCF_000002075.1 Aplysia californica | reverse complement strand
TCTCTCTCTTTCTCTTCAGAAAGTATCAACTACCACTACCCTCCCCCAACACCTTAAAAACAACAAAAACATTTTAAAAAATCACAAAGTATCAAAGTTCTCCTGCACGCCACCATATTTCCAGGATCTGTTGGACACTGTCTCTCCATCTGTGACTCTGGTCAGTGACTGACTGCCCACGCTCATTATTAAACTAGCATTTCCAAAAGCATTTTTTATGTATGGTCGCTTTTAAGGACAAACCGGCTAACCCAGATTTCGAGGGTTTCCTGAAATCTTGACCTACACCAAAAGTGGGAATTACCCTACCTAAAGGAGTTTGGTTTCATTGGTTCGTATATTTGTTTGGTTGTAGAGAAAACTCTCGATGTCTTGTAAAGAAACTGAACAAGGGTCCAAAAACGTTACCTTCTCTTTTCTCAAAACAGTTGTTTTTCGGGGTAGCTCCCCTTGTGCTTAAAAGCGACCATAATATGGAGAAGTAGAAGTTTCTGTTTCACGTAACTCACCTTCTCGCACTGCTTGACCTTCTGGCAGAAAACGTTGAAGTTGTTCAGACATTCCTCCAGCTTAAAAGACTTCTCCTGCTCACAGAAGTGATGAGCAAGCTTCACAGTGAGGTCTTTGATCTCTGCTAGTTTTCCTTGAATTGTGTTAGTTTCGTTTTGGGCGTCCTGGAAATTTAAAAAAAGGACAAAAAGCAAATTAAAGTCAAAAGCGATACTTTGTTGTTGGAAATACTTTTTTTTTACTATAAATTTGTTATTTTACTAATGACGTGGGTGATGAAATGGTTTGATGATTACATTAGATTCATTTATCACATTTTGTGTGTGTGTGTGTGTGTGTGTGAGTGTGTGTGAGAGAGAGAGTGTGTGTGTGTATATATATGTGTGTGTGTGTGTGTGTGT
>NW_004798015.1:174753-181459 GCF_000002075.1 Aplysia californica | reverse complement strand
CAGCAGCAGCAGCAGCAGCATCGTCATCATCATCACCAGGAGTGAAAACGCAGAGAACGCTAGTGGGTGAGTAAAGGGAGGTAGGAGACAGAAACGACTGAAGACATTCATAGGTTTGTTTTTTAGCTCTTTACAACTTTGTTCGTTTGTTTAAATGGTTGGGTTTTTTTAGTTTCTCTTGTTTGAGTAAACAGAAGCACATTTACACAATAATGGCTATTTAGTTCTGGAAAAAAGTAAGAAAGTCAGACAGAAAGAAACAACAAAGGGAAAGTAAAGAAGTAGTATCTACCAGTGGCATCCCCGAACCTTTTCTTTTTCAACTTTTTTGGTTTCAGTAAGAGTTATACGACACTCGTAGCACAATGAGGTCATAATAATTTATAAGTGCCGAAGACTACAGGTTTTACAAGAGTAACTAAAACAAAAAGAAGGAACAGAGGTCAGAACAATAGATGTTTGATGGGAAAGAAGGAGAAAACCACACAGGAGCACCTTTCAACCACTCGCATTTTTTTCAACTTTAGCATGCATTTAAAATAAAACCAAAGCCACCCCCCAAAAAAAACCAAAAACAAACAACAACCCACCAACAACAACAACAACATAAAAAACCCCAACAAAAACAAGCAACAAAAAAAAAGAAATATAAGGACAACACTGCGAGCAGACATACAGCGTTGATGAAGTTTCCTGCGTGAAGAACGTATCTGAGGAAGCCTTTGAGTGAGGCGTTGTCCATGAGCATGTTGCACGCTGTGATCACCACCTCCACGTTTGGCCGGAGAGAGTCCATAGCAACACGGAAGTCGTCCTTCAGAAGCATGCCTTCAACCTGGTGACGTCATCAAAATCATTTTCATCACCAAGGGCATTTTTTTGGTTTTAGTTTTAGTAGGTTTTTTACAGCACTTGCATCACAATAAGGTCATATAAGTGCCGAAGATTAGAGGTGTTACAAGAGAGTAACATACACAAAAAAGAAGGAGGGGAGAAGAAGACGATAGATTTTTGGCAGTAAAGAAGAAGCAAACCACACCAGAGCACCCGCCAACCACTCACTAATTTTGTTTAATGTGTGTTCTTTTTTAAACAGACATGAAGAGATGCCACACATCCTAGGTCTCTGAGTCTGAGTTTCAGTAAAGAGAGGCACATCGACACGAAAACAGTCACACAGTGCAGGGAAAAAGCAAGACAGATAAACCGACATAACAGAGTGAAAGAGAAGAAGTTGGACCTAAAAGTGCGCCCTCCAATCACCAAACTTGGGTCTTTGTAAAAGAGTAATAAACAGCCAAGGAAATGAGAGACAGTTGCAGGTGTCAAACAGGATGCCAACATGAATATCCCCCGAAGGATTCATCATCATCATCTCAAAGTTCCAGTTTTGAAACTGACATCCGCGATCATCGCTCGATTTCTTTGCTCGATTGCTTTTAATTTTTGCGATCCAGTGGCCATATAAATTCGAGCCCTTCGGCCTGTGTATGTTCTAAAAAGCCCATGTTATTATCCCCGTCTTTCCAAATAAGTTGCTTTGAATCTACCCTTGCCTCGTTTTCATCGTATTCAAGGGTTTTAGGTGGATCAAGGGCCTCAGAGACTACGTTTAATGTCTTTTCTTAATTTTTAAAATTAGTATTGGTCACGTAGACTTTTTTTCAGTCATTTAATTTCATTTCCTTAAGTAACATTCCAAACAATTCCCAAAGAAACAGCATTTCTGTTCCTTCTATGTTATATTCACTGTCTCTGGTAATTCGCTACCGTAGAATTACAACGCTCTATTTGACATTTTAGCAATTTTGAGTTACTAAGACTATGAGGTCAGAAACCAAATATTTTATCTGCTCTTTCAAAATCTTAAGATAATCAGAGTCGTTATCAAGATATTCAAAGAATTACATTCGAAAAAGCTGAACATGATGGGTAACTCAAAATCTTTGACGTCAGATTTCTCAAAACTAGGTATTGAGCTGTTAGAACCTTGTCATTTTGAGGTAGCGAATTATCCAGCATTCACAGTCGTACAGAAAGGTTGACTCACATACTTATATTATAAAATATCAACCAGAAAGGAAACAACAAACAGAGAACAAACAAAAACAATTTCAGCTGTCTTTCACTTGGTTCTCGTATGGTATGATATTTAATGTCCCTTGACATTGTAAGGCTACTTTACAAGGCGTAACTCTAATTCTAAGCCCTTCTCCAACAGGACTAAGACATGTGAGAGAACTGGAATAACTAAAGTTCTGTGGGGTTCGAATCAGAATCATGGGCACCATAGTCCAACAGGATACCATATTATGAGCTAACAGCACTCCCCAAAAGGGGCTACATAATTTAATTTCCAAGAATGACAAATTCAAAGACAAAAACCCCATTACCCAATACAGCTAGCTAACAAACTTGAACGTACCCTGATTTTGTAGCCATTCAAACCAGACAGCATTAAAATGAATTTTTCAGCGTTGCCAAGCTTTTCTTTGTCTCCATCATAATTCTGAATCATCAGGACCTGGAATTACAAAATGTACGTGTTCAGTAAACAAAAAGGACGAGATATGATAAAGTGGGCCAAGATAAGGAAAATAAAGTTTACTGATCCTTGAGAGGGAAATATTGAAAGCTTCATTATCAGCTTTGTATTATTACTTCACTAGTTTAAGAGAATTCTGTTTGTGTCAAATTTCCTGAACTTGAACGTACCGTACATATCATTATTCATATTAATAGCTCGATGAATACAGATATTTAAGGGGCTTTTTTCAATGAAAGTACGCGAGTTTAATACTAATAAAGATTTTTCAGATTTTCCCATTTGAAATAAAATACAAGCATTTCATTTTTTTTTCACGAACAATGACATTTCTGTAATTTTTAAAATCAACAACGGTACTGTTTGTTTAAGTTGGACCCCGGGAAATATGTTCAACCAACGAATGTCTGTTTTAAAAAAAAATCATATTATTATTTCCATATTGCTAAGCGCAAAGAAACATAACCTTATACATAAAGATAAAATTCATGGTGCCTTTTATGAAGTTAAATAGAGAAAAAATATCGTGAGGCTAGATGAAGGGAGAGCGGATGGGATGCTGTGTAAAGAAAATAAAAGTTGATAATGTGAGAGAGTGGCTCCTTTTCAGTTTGAAGCGTTCTACTTTTTGCAAGAACAAATGAGTTTAAGGTTCGGAGTAACGGCATACCTCATCCTTATCCGGGAGTATCTTCTGCAGCCCTCTCAGCCTCTCAGCACCGATTTTGGTACTGTCTCCTTCTTTGATCATACGCACAACCTCGTTGTGAGAGGCCTTGAACTGCTTCAGAAAGATGTTGGCGTTCATACTGCGCTTCATGTCCAGGAGGTTAACCTAGGGATGAAAGGGAAAGGGATGGGGTGAGGCGAGATGGGGTGAGGTGAGATTAGGTGAGATGGGGTGAAGTTGGCGTGAGGTGAGATTGGAGTGAAGTGAGATTGGTGGGAGTAAGATGGGGTGACGTTGGGGTGGGTGAGAAGGGAAGAAATTGAGGTGAGATGGAGTGAGGTGAGATTGGGGTAAGGCGATGTTGGGACAAATCGAGATGAGGTTTGCTGAGATCGTATAAGCTGAGATGTGGTGAAGTGAGATAAGACTTGGGGATATAATGAAGGTGAAATGACATGAGGAGAGATGATGATCGGGCGAGGTGAAATGGGTGAGGTGATATGAGGTGAGAAGATACGAGAGTGAGGTCAGGTGGGGATGGGGGTAAGGTAAGGTAAGATGAGGCCAAAAAAAGGGGGTGTTGCATGCAATCACGAGATCAGATCGATCAAATTAGATGGGTTTGGATGAAAGAGATAAAACGACTTGGGGACGACTTGAAACGGCATGAAATAAAACAATACATTGTACGAGGTTAGATTCCTCGTATGATATTAGATGTAATAACACAACAGGCGGTGCTGGCGTTTATGCGAATGTTCACGTCCAGGGAGATGGTTTGAAGAGGTAAAGTATTTTTTAGTAAAAGTGTTACGGCACTTGCAACTCAGTGAGGTCAAAGAAGTGCCGAAGATTAGAAGTGTTACAAGAAAGTAACAAAACACAAAAAGGAGGAGGAGAGATCAGGACGATAGGTGTTTTGCAGGAAAGAAGGTGCAAGCCATACCAGAGCACCCGCCAACCACCCACGATTAAGTAGAGTGGAGCAAAAAATCACGTGACAAGACATAATAATATAGAGAGTAACAATAATGACTGCATTTATATGGGGCATATCCATGCTCCAAAGCACGCTCAAAAACAGCAATGGCCTCCCTGAAAAGCATACAGTACGAGCAGCCCATTAAGAGGTAACATACTAACAAATTGGCAAGACTTTTCCCTATAGGTAGCCGAGTACCCATTTCTTACCCAAGCGAGGAGAGGAAACTTTGTGTAAAGTTCCTTTTCTGAGAACATGACGTCGGACCTCCGATGGGGTTCAAGCCTTTCGGTTGCAAGCCCGTCAGTCCAACCACTACGCCACCAACTTCGTAAGTTGAAGAGGTGGAAGAATGCTCCTCTACTTAAAAGTATGTAATTCTTACAAGCAGTGTTCAAATACCCAAAAAAAATAACAATCCATACACTTCGTTATCTATTTCTTTGGTCGTAATAGTTTTACAGCACTTTAAAAACATTAAGGTCATATAACTGCCGAGGATTACATGTGTCACAAGAGAGTAACAAACACAAAAAAGAAGGAGGAGGCATTAGGATGATAAAATTTAACGTTTTATAGGAAAAAAGTAGTAAACCACATCAGAGCATCCGCCCGCCACCCACTTCGTTACCTCTGTAGGAGCTTTGGCCTTGACGGGCTCCTCTTTCTTGGTCTTATCCACAGTTTTCTGACAGAAGAGCTGCTCAATGGTATCGTAATGCACTTGTACTGGGTCTGACATCTCCAGAACTTCTTTCCACACATTGTCTTCTCCTGGAACAAAAGGAAACCGCCAGTTCAGTGTATTGGGTTAGTTTTAGTAACAGGATATGGTTTAGTTTTAGTAAGAGTTCTTTTGTTTAGTGTTTTACAGCGCTCGCAACTGTATAAGGTTATACGAGCGTGCGGAACACCAAACATTTTCAGTTGGTAGGAAAGTTTGAATTTTGCCCGGGTGGCGGCCGAAGCCAACGGGCTCTTTAACGTGCTAAACTTGTGCGGGGGACCTCCGTGATTTTTCACCCTTGTCCGAGAAGGCTATTTCCTACCATAAGATCAGGGGTGTGGCTGAAAGACTGTAGTAAGAAGGAGCCAGGGAGTAGCAAACTAAAGTCTGCAGGAAGAGTCAGGGGCCCAGAACTGGGGGCAAAAAAGGTGAGGGGTATGGGGGGGGGGGCTGATAATAAAGAAGTAGCGAGTGGGGGAAGGGGTGGAATAAAAAAAGAGGAGGGGGGGGGGGGGGGGGGGCAGAAAGTGGAAACGAAAGCAGACGACCGAACATTGTCAGAGAGTAGGAAAGGATGTGAAAGGAGAAAACTTAAGAGAAGTAAATTCGAACCCGAGACCTATTGAATGAGAGACGAACACCTTAACATCTAGGCCGCGAGAGCCCCCGATTTAATTTTAGTAACATGATTTGGAACAAGATAGGAACAAACACGAAAATAAGAAGGAGAGGTCAGGACGATAGATGTTTGATTGGGAAAGAAGGAGTAAACCACATCAGAGTACCCGTCAACCACCTGCGATTTGGTGTTTATATTAGGAAAGACACATGCGGAGCAGATAAGATAAGCTTGGTTTAATCTCGCTGCTAAGCCTGAACTTAAGTTATTTGAGAAGATTTCACGAGTCCCCTCTTCAGGTAGCCATGAAATATTGAACATGTCTTTTGTGTGGGTTAGTTCGAGACAGCGATTTCGGACATTCTTTAGGCCAAAGCTACATAGCGTGCTGTTGGAAATACCATTGAAAGAGCGAGTACAATTGTAACAACAATAACAACTCTCTTCCCCAAACAACAACAACAACAATAAAAACAGCAAAAAGGACCCAAAACAAAAACAAAAACAAAAACAAAACCCCAAACAAATATAACAACCCAGTGTAACGTAGCGGCCCGTTAGGTCCCTTGAAGGTCAAGCTGTAATGAAAATCGTTTCGTTTTATTCCTTTCATTCTAAGTTAAATCTATTCACCAATGACTTGATAATTAAAACGTATCTCTACATTACAGTTACGAAGTTTGAATTCGCTTCCTCAAAGTGAATAATACACAGAAAACATAGGCAGCACAAAACCTGACACCTGTTAGCCTTGCCATCTACCAGCTGATCAATTCACATCTTGAATTCCTAGCCCCACTGTGGTACAAAACAAGTCTACTAATACTTGGGAAAAACCCAACTAATGTATTTCTGTTCATTGAACCACACGCACCTTGACTAAATTCTACATTTGTTTCACCATACAATCGTCAAAATGTAGACATTTAGAAAGCGGTCTATTTCGACCATGCCATTCAGGACCAATCCACACAGAACAAGATCCATTATAATTTCAGAAGAAAAGACACAGGTTCTCGACAGAATGAACTTCCCCTCGACGGAATTAAACTCGTACTATCTGATATAAGCCTAGGAGGTCGCAATAGTGAGACATCAATAACACAGCAGCTGTGGGTTCCTCATATCAGGCACATTTTGTTACCCACAGTTACACCACCCCC
>NW_004798015.1:171948-173021 GCF_000002075.1 Aplysia californica | reverse complement strand
TTGTTAGTGCTGCTGTTGCTGCTGCCGCTACCACTATTGGTATTGTTACTCTGCTCCTCCCCCAGTTGCTGCTACCGCTACTACGACTACTACTACAACTATAATAATAGTAACTGGAGCAGCAGCAGCAGCAGCAGTAGCAGTAGCAGCAACAGCAGTAGTAGCAGTAGCTGCAATAGCAGCAGCAGCCGCGGCAGCACTCATAGTAGTAAGATGACAACTACAACAGCAACAACAACAACAATGACGACGGTGATATTTTTATGCTTACAACTTAATGCCGCACTGCAGCTACATGGGTCTATTTAGAGGTCTGTCCGACGAGATGGGGGTTCTGAGGTTTGTTTGTGAAAATTGGCAATTCTAAAAACTGGGCAATGCTTATGCTCGTTCAAACCCTGTGTTGGAAAAATTGCAACAAAGACCAGTACAAAGTAGTTTTTGTAGAGGGGCTTACCTGATTTTTGCATCCAAATCAATCTGAAGAAGCGTCTGTAGGATCGTGAGGAATTTGTCGGAGAGCGGAGTATTGTACACCTAAAAGAAACAAAAGTTAAGTGTTTCAAAACACGTTCAGTATCATAATGATATATGAATAATAGCCTTTCTGTAGCGCCTCTCTCCGCCTGACAGCAAACTCTACGCGCTTTGCACTACATGTATATCATGTATATTATCACCCTAGAAGGCCCTTAAACATTCAGATATATTCTCAGCCTCCCAGGAAGCATACCGTGCAAGAAACAGATTAATCACTGGAACACTAACAAACTGACAAGATCTTTCGTAACCTATAGCCAGGTACTCATTCCCTTTCCCAAAGACATAACCTTGAGTCCCTGACGGGATTCGAACCCACGGCTATGCAGTTGTGAGTCCGAGGCCTAATCACTAGGATACCGAAGCTACAATGTTAAAATAAAATGCAAATGACACGGGTTTGAACCTCTGCCCTCCCTCGCTCCTCCCTCTCTTCCCTCCCCCTCCCTAACTCTGTCTCTGTCTCTCTAACTGTCTCTGTCTGTCTCTGTCCCTGTCTCTCACTCTCTCTCTTCTCTCTCTCTCTCTCTCTC
>NW_004798015.1:169410-170610 GCF_000002075.1 Aplysia californica | reverse complement strand
CCCCCCGACACATCCTGGAAGAACTCACCCACAAACTCATTCCTGATCTTATTCCTCTCATGCAGCTCCCCACTGGCGCACAAAATGCAGTTGATGAAAGCCATCAGGGTTGTCTTGTAGGGTGTCATCTCGCACGTGCGCAGCTCGTTGATGATCAGGGAGAACCTGTAGCGCATCTGTTTCATACTCTGTGGATGCAGGTGAGTTTTAAAAAAAAAGTTTTAGTAAAAGTTTTACGGCACTTGTAACACAATAAGGTCATATAAGTGCTGAAGAATAGAGTTGTTACAGGAGAGTAACAAGCACAAAAAAGGAGGAGAGGTCAGGACGATAGATGTTTGGTAGGAAAGAAGGAGCAAACCACACCAGAGCATCCACCAACCACCCACGAATGCAGATGAGAACATAAATGAATGAGCAGGATATTAAAGTAAGTAGATATGCATTTGTATGTAGAAATAATTAAAGATCGAGTATTTTTGGGTGTTGTATTCTTTGTCCGATTATGGGTGTTTGATATTATTATTGCTGATGAGGAAATAGATTAGCAGATATTACAGTTGTTCCCACATCCGATCCTGACATTTAGGATAGTCTTGCTAGTGAGACAACTTCCTGGGCCTTCGGCATATTGTGGTAGGGTGGCCAGTTCCTTTCCACACCGTCTTTACTTCCCCAACTCGAGGAACCCATTACTGCTGGGTGGGCAGGAGGGGGTGAAAAAAAATCCATGTCCGAACCGAAGCTCGAACCAGGACTTTCCGAAGCAGGTATTAAATTCGGTATATATACGTAGGTAGATAATCAAAGAGCGAAACGTGTTCTGTATGTGTTCTTTGTCAGATTACGGGTGTATACATATTAAAATGAATTGTTGTACACGAGAAAATAGATAAATAGGTATGTGTCTACGTAAATGGATAAGCAAAGAGCAAGTCTTTTTTGGGTTCTTTGTAAGATTTCGTGAGCATAAAAATTTTAATAAGTAAATAGAAACCCATCGACACAGTATTGGTCATTTAGCGCTGAGAAAAAAAGAAGACAGACCGACAGAAACAACAGAGGGAAAGTAAAGAAGTAGGACCTACCAGTATGCGTCCTCCAACCACCCGCATCGAGTGCGTGTGTGCGTGCATGTGCACGTGCGTGTGTGTGTGTGTAAGTGTGTGTATGTGTGTGAGTGTGTGTGTGTGTGTGTGT
>NW_004798015.1:166086-167191 GCF_000002075.1 Aplysia californica | reverse complement strand
TCTCTCTCTCACGCACACACATACACACACATACACACACATAGACACACACACACACACATACACACACTCACACACACACGCACACCCAGACACACACGCACGCACACACACACACACACAAACAAACACACCCACGTGCACACTACATCTATTTATCTCTCTATCTCTCTGTATTTCAATCCAATCAATGATTGATATTTTTTTGGAGTTATGTGTTCAACACCCCTTTTAATAACACAGTGACAAAACGCTATAATATAAGAGGCGGGATCTTCGATGTGAATAAGCCTTAAAATGTGTTTTTAAAAATGTTTGATTCCTCAGGCAACTCTCTGACATGAAGAATACCTTCCTCAGAAGACAGATAATTCAAACAAAGAGGCTCGAAGAATGAGATAGGGCAAAACTGACCTCGAATGAAATTCCGAAATCGATCCACACAGCGGGCAAACCAGAGTTCTTAAATGCAGTGCACACTCACTCAACTTTTCGATTTTACGCGACTGGCTCGGATCAGATCGGTGCCTGTTGTGTAGCAGTTATGCTCTTTGCGGTCACACGCAGGAGATCCGAGTTCGATTCCCAAGTGGGGAGAGAATTTATGTCAAGTACCTCGGTCTTTCAGCTGGAATGTTATATTCCTCCTCGATGATTGAAATTGTGTCCGATGGGGGAGGGGGGGGGGAACTTAAAAGCACCTATAATTTTTTTTAAAGGTCCAACTAACGTAGAGACAGGCTGTAATTGCCAACAGTACACTTGTTTAGGTTAATCTTTTACGGCACTTGCACCACAAATAGGAAAAAAGAATGCAGGTGGCGGAGAATAGACGTGTTACAAAAACGAAACACGCGAAACAAAGAAGTGGGAGAGATAAGGACGATGTATGATAGGAACGAAGGAGAAACCACACATGCCAATCGTCCACTTGCAAAGATCGAACAGCCTCGTGGATAAAAGTTTGGCCTAAGTTTGCAACATGGTCGCTGCCTAGATGACTGTTGTCGCAAGTCAATAAGAGAGTGGCTTAGATAAACAGCAACAAAACAACAGCAACAATAACAACAACAAAAATCCCAAAACACAGCAAACACACACGTTC
>NW_004798015.1:162483-163765 GCF_000002075.1 Aplysia californica | reverse complement strand
TCATTAATAATAATAACATTTATTGTATATAATTTTATCACCAGTATGTAGTATGTGCCATAGCCCTATATACCTACCCTTAGCGAAACGGTTGGCGTAGTGTCGCCGTTGGTCCACTACAAACTCCACGCCCGCCCGTGAGTTGATGCAGCTCTTGATGCAGCGCACGCACTCGAACTTGACCATGATGTCGGCGAAATGGTGCTCACTGATAGCTTCCAGACACTCGAAGAGAAGCTCCAGGCCCTCGTGGGCTGAGTAAGAGCCGCCGCCACCGGGGTCGAGTTCGTTGATTGGACGGTGTTTGAATGATTATGACGTTACGTCACGTTACCGCCAGCGAGGTGAATGACGTTAGGAGAATGACGTCATTTTGTTACCAGCAATATGGAGGACGTTTAGAGATTACGTTGTTTTGCCGCCAATAAGATGGAGGACGTTCAGAGAATGACATCATTGAATTTCAGGGAATTACGTCATTTTGCCGCCAATAAGATGGAGGACGTTCAGAATATGACGTCGTGTTGCCATCCGCAAAACGGAAAATGTTTCCCGGAATGACGTCAGCAAGGTTGAGAACATTTGTTGAAAATGGCGTCGAGGAGGTTTTCAATCCACACATATCGGATGGTGTTTGAAACAAAGACGTCGTGTTTCAGCAAAATGGAGGGCGTCGTAAAAATGACATCATAAGTTGGACAGGAGAAGGTGTCCAATGTTTGAGACCATTACGTTGAACAGATCCACGATGGATAAAAGTTAGTTGCATCAGGAGTGAACAAGTAGGGAGTGGAAAATTCAAGTGTGAATATGTGACGTGAAAATTAATGGAAACGTTGATTCTATACCAAAACAATAACAACAACAACAACAACAACAACAACAACAACAACAACAACAACAACAACAACAACATCAACAACAACGACAAAACGACAAACTATCCCCCAAAAAGCCTTTGTTAGTCATCAGTCTCTAAGCCTTCCTCATTGGCACTAGTCAGGCTTGTATTTTATTCAACATTGCTACGTGAACTTTTCTTTCCTTCTTCTAAGCGTCCCATTTCTATATTTTCCTTTACAAAGCTCGTTTTTGTCCTTGCCGACGGACAAAGCCAACAAGAGCCATTTGCAGTTATGCCCGACCCACCTTTTCCCATAATATCTCAATGCTTTCTGATCTAATGACCTTTGGATTTTGGTTTCTTGAGATCACGTATGACACATTATATGTTGAATGCCGCGAACTCAAAAAGAAAAACACAAAACAAAACAACCCCCCC
>NW_004798015.1:153978-156478 GCF_000002075.1 Aplysia californica | reverse complement strand
AATAAGGTTTAGTTTTCCACTATTTAGTGAGTGTTGATCCAGATCGGCCCGAAACCTTAAGAGCAATTAGACTTAGGCCCTTTGAGTGGCTGTGTTTGACATCTCTATCATGTTAGTGCTTTTTGTGTTGGCATTATTGTTACTAGATTCTAGTACTGTTGAGGTTATGATTGGTGGCTTGCATTTTAAAAGGTTCCCGTTGGTCGCACTGTTAGTTTGTTTGGTAGCATGGTGGATTACGGAGCAGATGGACCTGGTTCGAATCCCCAACAGGGTGTCTGGCTTGGTCCTTTCGGAGATGGACGTCTCTTTACGAAATATTAGTTTGAAGACGAAATTGCATCTATTAAATGACAAATAGGTTCATATTTCTAGTTCTTGGCTCTTTTTCTCACGCCCAATAGCTATTGCTGAAATCGATTTACTTTGCAAGACAAGTCTGTTGATACTTATGAACCTGGAAAACCAAATCGGAAATTGGAACTTTCATGATTCGGCTAAAAAAAATAAATTCGAACAAATAGCCTGATTAAGAAGTTTAAAGCCAGAACACAGTAGGTGGTGAGAAATAACAAATAAAAAAGGTAGTGGCCGAAGTCTCTCAGAAGAAACTTTTAAAAGGGCTTAACTCACTACGCCCCTTCAACTCAAAACTCCGGAGATGACTATTTATAGCTATATCGATTCTGGTCTAGAGAAAAATGCGACAGCTCCGTTTCAAATGTTTACTAAAATTGCCTCACACATAATATTATCATTATCCAGAGCACAACAATACACAATTTTATTGTATTTTATTTTATTTCATTCTATTTCATTTTACTTTATTTTGTTCTATTCTATCTTATTTTATTTTATTTCGTCTGTAGAATGAATTTAACGCCCTGGCAAAATTGTGTATACAAGCAAATGTTTGAATGTCAGTTTTAGTAATTGTTTTACAGCACTTGCAACACAATAAGGTCATATAAAAGCCTAAGATAAAACGTGTTACAAAGAGTAACGAACACAAAAATAGAGGAGAGAATCAGGACGACAGATGTTTGTAGGAATGAAGGAGCAAACCACACCAGCGCACCCTCCAACCACCCACAAAGTTTGAATACATGTACGTAAACAATTGTATGTCAATGACAGAAGATGTGAAAACGAAACGAGGACATTTTTTGTCTTTATGGGATAAGAACACGTAATAGATCAATATCAATATATTTTTGCCAATGCTAGCATATCAATCACAATCATATTATCATTATCCGGTACACACACGAGCACATGTTTATTTGTTTGAGTCTATAAAATAAATTATTAATTTTTAACACCTTAGTCAAATCATGACGGTGATTCTAAACATAAATTTCATTCCGTGTTGAGGCTGTGTATTTCTATCTTCAAAGCCACTCAGTCACGATTTCTTGAAATAAAGGAACTTTCATACAGGTTATCCGCTGTACTAGTCTTAGTTTTAATATCAGAATTCATCCTCCTAAGATGGGCAAAATCGATTTACGGAAATCAAATCAAACACGATTTTAACTGATTGAGATAAAATAATATTAAGTTATGTAAAACTGTAGAAAAAAAGAGAACTCTAGATCCCACATTCATTCCACACACACAATGCTCGGAGCTGTTTACAACTCGTAGAAAGAAATGTCCCATACACCACCACGGACTGAATGAATAACGAATCTACGTCGTTGATCTCTCCACATTTTTGTCACAAGACTATCCATCCGCAAAGCTGCCATGAAAGTGTTCAAGCGTTCACGAAATAGACTAATGCTAAAATACTAGCACCACATAAAATTGCTCCTATTTGTGTCGCTTCGTTCAAAGTCGTACGAAAACATTGCTTGCCTCCCCTGAGAAGGGAGATCACCTAGACTAAACGCCAATGGCCGATCACACACGCAGGGCAAGAGGGTAACTCAAGCCTCAGTCCGCGTCTCGCCCACACAACGAATAAAAAAGTAACGGGGGACGGGAGGGGTGAGAAATGTGGAAAAGGACGAGGGGAGGGAGGGGTGGGTTATAGACAACACAGTCTTGAGGCCCGTTCGATTTTTCAGTCCGTCTTCATCTGCATTTGTGGCTGTAGGCAAGAGACGGGGTACTAAAGCTTTCCGGTGACAGACACCCCCCCCCCTCCCTTTTTATTCCACCCTCGTCCTTTCTATTTCCTGATTTTCCTTTTCCCTCGCTGCCAGACCATCTGTTTTATTCTTCTTAATCTTTACGTCTGAGTGCAAGGAAATTCAATGGGCAAACGGAAAAACAAAAGAAAGGAAGGCCTAAAAGTGAGTATATTGGTTTCATTTATAAAGCAGATTCATGAAAAAACAACACACACACACACACACACACAAACACACACACATATGCACACAAACACACACACACAATATACATACAAACACATGCATATACACATACTTACATATACACATACTTGCATATACACTATACCTTTTCTTATCACTCTCTCTCTCTTTCTCTC
>NW_004798015.1:150754-153630 GCF_000002075.1 Aplysia californica | reverse complement strand
AAAGAAACCCAACAAAAAGACAAAACAAACAAACAAACAAACGAACAAACAAACAAATTTTCAATCAGTAACTGGTTGACCTAGTGCACAGATCCGGGTTGACCATGGGGGTCACAGTGGGGGTTGCAGCTTGCTGTCAGTACAGAAACGTGAGGAAACGTACCGTCGTATATGTTCATCGTGATGCGCAAAGGTACGGAGATTACACTTTTAGTTTCACCAGTATTAACTCTTTATTGATGAATCAGACACACAATACGTCCATTCAGAAATACGCCAATGGTGATTTTGAGGCACATTTCGAACCATAATACAAAAATTGAAAGCACGAGTTCTTCTCATAATAAATAATTACACATTATTAGTGTTATTTTTAAAATCCTTTTTATTCTACTTACTTTCTTATTCTGGCTCACCTAATTGGTGAGGGGTATACGGCGAGGGTGGTGGGAGAGGGCGGGGGGTTGAGCTGGACAACATTTAGAAAGGAAAGGGAAAAAAACCCGACGGATTAGCAGAGACAGACAGGCGGACAGTTAAAACAAATCAGCAGAGAGTCAGACAGGCTGGACTATGGATAACCCTGACTATAAATCCAGTACGCGTGTGTCGATGGAGCCAAAGGACATCAAAGGGTCCTGCTCGTGAATGATTTATTGCGAAAGCCAGGGGAGATGGTGACTTCATAAAAAAGTTATGCTCACTTCGCCTCTCTCTCCTAAACACACTGTGTTGGGTACGGCACTATACGTTAAGATAAGGTATGTTATTTGCTCGCCAGTGAAAAAAAGTGCCAGTCTTTTCACCGTTTATTTTTAATAAGAGTTTAACAGCACTTGCAATAACCAGTTAGGTCACACAGGTACTGAAGACTAGGGGTGTTACAACAGAGTAACAAACAAAACAGAAGGAGAGCTTTGGGAGTAAAGAAGGAGCAAACCACACCAGAGCATTCGGCAACCACCCACAGTGTTTTCAGCAGCTTCTGGGACAAACTGTATACGTTGGACAATTTTAATCGATTTTTGTTTTGTTTTGGGCTTAACACCTTTTACGTCCATTTATAAATACATTTTTGGGTGGATTTTGCTGAAATTGTCGATCAAGGATACACAAAATGAACTTTTGCAAAGACACTGTAGCTATGGAAGTTACCAAACTTTGGCGGCCTATTTCTCGACAATTTTACCCCTGTCATCAGGCAACCCCACTTCTCTTCAATCGTAAATATGCGACCTCTGTTTATGATAGATGGGTATTTTCTTTAAAAAAATTAAAAGCAAAGCAAATGAACAGGCTGTACGTTGATTCCAATTAACTCCATATGCCCAAAAAGTGATGTCATGATTCAACCGTGTCGTGGCAGATAAAAGTCTTTTCGGAGATGCCCCATCCATATGCCTCTCACTCCTGAACACATCTTGCCAACAGAGACGAAGTTTCGGATTCGTTAAGTGTTTTCTCAACAGGACTGAGGGAGACAAAAGGGTGGAGAATCGTGACAACTCAACCAAACAATCCAGATTGCGTAAGGGATTCGAGTCGAGATCATCCGCAAACGTAGTCAGTCAGTTTGGACTGAAGGTGTGCCCGCTTTGTTGGTAGCTTTTTTAGTTTTAGTAGAGGTTTTACGACGCTCGCAACAGCATATTAAGGTCATATGAGCGCCAAGGGGTGGATGTCAACAGAGACGTCCTTACACAGGGAACCAGACTTACTCAGCTCACCTCTCTAACAGCACAAAGTCTGCTTGTACCAAAGTGAAGCCAGAGAGCTCGTGTCTCATTTATCAAGTGAAATTAGTAGGACGCCGCGACCGGCGCGAGAAGCGTAATTACAACTCGTATTGTTGGACACGCCACTGTACAGGTTAGCATCTTGCCGCTACCCGCGCGAGAAGCGTAATTACAAATTGGACGCCACCGCCCAGGGCGGCATCCTGTAGGACAGGGAACCTTAGAGTGGAGGGTATTTATAACACATTGCTGCCCCAAAATCAGTTAAGTCTGTGATTTGTAAGATCATGAAGAATTATATTGAAAAACATCTCTTACGCGTTAATTGTAAACGCGTGAGAGTGCAAAAAGATTTGGCGCGTTCAAAGCCCATCTTGGGAACTGGGGAAAGAAGATACAACCATCCAGAATGTATCTATTGAAGTCTGAATGATCAAAGTGGGATCATTACGACGCCAGGGCCTAATATACCGAGTGACCAAAGGTAGAAAAGCATAGACTAGCGTAGATTAGACGAGACTAAAGCAGAGTAGAGACACCAGACTAGAGTAGAGAGAGGACATAGAGGTAAGAGCTAGACCAGGTTAGGCGAAGGGTAGTGGCAGTATTCTTGTACACTGCTAGACAGTCGTCTGTTCGACAAATGTTATAACCAGTGTTTCAGGAAATAGTAGTTACCCTTCTGTAGATAATAGGTCCTCGAAGCTAGTTGCGTGTTTTGTAAACGTCATATATTTCATTGTTGTTGATAATTAAATATTTCCAAAAATATTACAGCATGAAGTTTTCTTGTCATCTTTGACATAGCCTATACGACCACGTGTCAGAGTGGTGTAACCAGTACAACAACACCTTTCAATACAGTTACATGCTTCGACTATCACGGCACCCCGGAATTAGAGGGTCACAAGAGTGTGACAAACATACAAAAGAAGTAGAGGAAAAGTGACGATAGTAAGGATTAGGAAAGAAAAAGCAGCAGTTCCCTGTTGCAGTTCAGGCACAGTTAAGAGCATGGCATCGATGAATCAGCCTATTTACAATTCTACTGTGCATAAGAACAGGTTAATTTCCCCCCTTTGGGAATGGCCTAAAGACACTTCAGTCAGTAGCACCGGCCCGGCCGGGGGGGGGGGGGGC
>NW_004798015.1:149495-150516 GCF_000002075.1 Aplysia californica | reverse complement strand
TCTCTCTCTCTCCCCCCCCCCCCCCCCCTTTCATCCTCTCCTCTCCCTTTCCCCTATTCCGACGATCGTCCAAAAGAAGAGAAACGTCCCTTCATAAACCTGTCAACCCCACCCTCTGCTTAGTATTCCGAAAGCCAAGAACAGTAGGGTTCCTTCTCCATTACAAATGACCATAATTCTTAAGTCTTAACTTTTTCTTAACTCTTTGAGGAAATTGTAAAAAAATAAATCACATTTATCTGATATATCATTTAGTGAAGGGAAAGAGGAAATCCTTTTTTTTTTTGTTATTGTAAAAGTTTCACGGCACTTGCAACAATAAAGTCATATAAGTGCCGAAGATTAAAGGTATTACAAGTAAGTAACAAACGCACAAAAAATCAAATAAAAATAAAAACGATAAATGTTTGATAAGAAAGATGAAGCAAACCAAACCAGAGCACCCACCAACCACCTATCGAAGAAAGCCTATAGACACAAACAAGAGACGAAGAGTTAGAACGCAGGATGTGCTAGCACTCCTTCAAAACATCCATTTTATTTATTTATGTTCCAGGACTTCTTTCTGATCACCCGTCCGTTAAAGGTGTTAAGGAAATAAATATAGGGACGCATTACGCGCTTGGTAGAGAAAGAGTTAACGACATAAAAAAGCAGTGCGTACGATCACCTTCTCTCCTTGACACAATGTTTTCCTGGCCCCTGGTACAGAATGACGTTCATCGAGACTGTAATCTAGAGAATTGGATAAGGGTTTCACACCTCCCTTCTCCGGAGGACAATCATGAATCTGTCCACTGACCCCTTCCCTGGACGGTGGCTGACCACGGTGTCGTTTTCCGTTGATGCATTGCTAGGCTAGTAGAGACTGAACGGGTTGAAGCGAGCATCTCTGTCTGGTGTTCAGTTGTTTTTTCTTTTCTTTTCTTTTCTTTTTTTTTTTTTTGATTTTGGGGTGGGGGAGCGACGCGTTGTTCTTTTTCGGGGTTTTTTGGGGGTTGTTGTTTTTTGTTTTGGGGGG
>NW_004798015.1:147640-148902 GCF_000002075.1 Aplysia californica | reverse complement strand
CGTTTGGCAATTATATAGATTATGTTATTGCTGCTGTTTTTGGGCTAAACACCTTTTAATGTCATTGTAAATACACATTTCAGGGATGGATTTTACTGAAAAGCACTATTTAAAAGCACAAAAAAGTAAATTTGCAGTTTTCAAGAACACTTCAACTTTGGAAGACACCAAACATTAGCTGCCATTTTCACAATAATTTCATCCCAAACACTAGGCGACCCCCACCTTCTTCAGTCCCAAATATCTCGACTTCTATTCTAGATAGACGATATTTCTTTCTACTAAAAGCAAGGTAAATGAACAAACTTTAAGATGAGACCAATGACTCTATAAGCATAAAAATGGTCGCTTTTAAAGACAAGCGGGCTTACCCAGATTTTGGAGGTTTCCAGAAATCTTGATCTACACCAAAACTGGGCATTGCCCTACCTGTGGGAGAAGTTTGGTATCATTGGTGGGTACATTTGTTTGGTTATAGGGAAAACCATCCTTTTTTTTTTTTTTAAAGAAACTGAAGAAGGGGCAAAAACTTTACCCACATTTTTTTTTCTTCTAAACAGCATTTTTCAGGATAGCCCCCTTCAGCTCAAAAGCGACCAAATGTACGAGCAACTGATTCCGCCGTATCGCGACACAATTAATACAAGCTTCTCGTACATAATGGCTGGCTTAGCCCATTTTCTGACGTGGGGATTATCAAGGAATTTCCCTGTACTATAGTATGTGATCTGGCAGGACAATAAACAACCTGGTACTTTGGTGGGTAGTACCTGGCTATACATTTGGGCCCATTTGTCGTGGGGAAAACCTCAGTTACAACTAGGTTAATTACGGTACATAAGGAATGGGATTTCTGTATTAAAAATTTAAATAGGTCAGTTCAGTTTTACATCTTTTTGATCAGCTCAGAACAGCTTAACAAAGCGGAATGCCATTTTAATCAGTTTATAACTCGGTGGTAAAAATGTATGTCTTATTATCTCTCCATCCGTTGAAAACTGTCGTGTGTTCGTTTAGATTTGGTAAGGTTTTTACGGCGCTCGCAACTGCATAAGATCATAATATGAGCGCCAAGTCGCGTGTTCAATTCTGTGGAATCTACCATGAAAGGAAGAATAAAAAAAATATTTTTTATAAAACCAGATCCTTCCCAAAGGCAGACATTAAATATTGCTACCATTCTTTATTCTTTCGCTAATACATGAATTGGAATTAATTTTCAAACAAAACTAACTAACATTAAAAGCATCAACAAAATTACC
>NW_004798015.1:142620-144008 GCF_000002075.1 Aplysia californica | reverse complement strand
GAGAGAGAGAGAGAGAGTTGGAGGGAGGGGGGAGCAAAAAATTAAAGCCTAAACTGTAGGAGAGAAAGTGATGTTTGGGTCATGTTTTCCGAAGGTTTTGTCTTTCCTATGAATTTCACACTACACTGTACAAAATTAAGTCAGGCTGAACGAGTATCAGCCCGCTTTGTAAGTACATTTTGACTTCACCCATCTGAAAAAAAAGCAAACTAAAACATGCATAAATTAAACAGACCATCAGTAATTGATTTATAGAGGCAGCAGCCATCCATGTCCAGGTGCTGTTTTAACCATAATTTAAACCGTTAAAAAAGTCTTTCATGCACAACGCCATGGCGACCTGAGAGTGGTATTACGAAGAGTGGAGATCCTGGTTTGATGTATTGGGTAAAGTAAGTTCCGAAATGAGGGCTCAAGTTTACTTCTACACCCATAAAGCTGGTCACACTTACCAGATCATCGTCAACAGAAGACCACTATTTGAAGGCAAGTGTAAAGAAAGAAGAAAGAAAGAAGCGGAGAGGATTTCCCAAGGAAAATCATGTTTGTAAATCTGAGCCTAGTTAGCAGTGCGTATTTATTCATCATTAGAAGGGGCCGCACTTATTGCTGATGAGCAAAAGAAACGACATAAAGCGGAAACAAATTAAACACCAAAACCCCTAAACCTACATCTTATATTCTCCCTTTGCACAAACGAGGCCTTTTCTGGAATTGCAGTAGACCTAATAGCTTCAGCGATCTTTTTCATGTCTCGTTGTATCTCTCTCTGTATCTCTGTTGTTTTCGTAACTCTGGGATTTTCCCTTTTCGGTCTAAGTAGACGCCGCCTGAAATTTGCAACCCAGTTACAGCTAGATCGTGAGCGAGTTTCACTCGTGAGTCAAGATCAGCTGTGAGCTGGGTGGGGTGAGTGAGTGCGTGGGTGGGAGGGAGGGAGGGTTTTTAAACCTCCTTTCTTTCATTTGAATTGCTTCGAAAACCACACTTCTCTGTTCAAGTGCTGTGTTGCGAGAAGTGCCATCGCCCTGTTGATTTTATGACGTGGCTGAAGTGGAACTTTCCTGTGGTTCTTTATGGAGATTAGCAGCGTTAGGTGTTGATGGGAGCGGGGAGAGCATGGGCAATGTGGGTTCGGGAAGTTTTCAACAGCCTGAACTTAAAAAGAAGCACATTGACTCGATGATAGTCTCAATTTATATTACATAGGTATTTTGGTGTGTGCGTCTCTCTCTCTCTCTCTCTCTCTCTCTCTCTCTCTCTCTCTCTCTCTCTCCCTCTCTCTCTCCCTCTCCCTCTCTCCCCCTCTCTCTCTCTTTCCCTCTCTCTCTCTCTCCCTCTCTCCCTCCCTCCCTCTCTCCCTCTCTCCCTCTCTCTCTCTCTCTCTC
>NW_004798015.1:135923-138431 GCF_000002075.1 Aplysia californica | reverse complement strand
TAATAATAATAATATGTAGCGGTCAATACATCTATAGAATCTGTAAGGAGAGTAATATTATGCAGCCTAAAGGTTAAATCAGCTATAGTAATGTAAAGGTTGGGTCACTGTGGCATTACCTATCGGAGAATGGTCATTGGGTACTATGAGCTAAACTATTAATTGCATTGGGCGAAATTATCACCCTCTGATGATTAGGTCAATTAAGTCAGCGCTGATGTAGGGGCTTTTTTTCATTAGGTTCGCAATCCGAGCTTAACACAAAAACTAGCGGTCAAAAGGTGGGAGGGAGCAAGCCATGACTGGTCAGAACTGACCGATATAATTATTAGTCAGCGAGCTCTAGAGTTCCTCGTGTTCCTGCTTTTTCCTGGCGTTTGTCAGAATAGTTTCACCAAAGAATGCATCCCATCGGGACATATATAGACTGATAAAGAGAGTGAAAGACAGACAGACAGACAGAAATACAAACAGACATATACACAGACAAACAAACAAATAAACAAACAAACTGACAGACAGACACACAGACACACAGACACACAGACAGACAGACAGACAGATAGACAGGCAGACATGTGTGGAAAAGCTTAAAATCGTATTCTCTTTTAATTCCAACAACGCACACGCACGTTGTAAAAAAAACAAACACATTTTACATTTGGCACATACTCTTAAATTGACTCTCGGTTTGCGTATTTGTCTGTCTGTCTGTCTGTATATGTCTAAATGTCATTGTGTCTGTGAGTATTGGATAAAAAGGGAAAGAAGGAAAGAAGGAAGAATTCGTTGGACTATCGGGGAAACAGTTGCCTTGTAAATAAAATGATTTTCTTCAGTCAATAGTCGCCTTTGTTCATACTAGGGCTGGGCAAATTCCAAGTTGGGAATCCGGTAAACCAGTTAATTTGCGTAAGAAACAGAAATGATATAACAATGATTCAGCCGTTTTACGTAATGATCATATTAGCAGTTTTCTCAGGATGTGTACTCCCCCAAACTCCCCTTCCCCTCCCATTAAAAAGACAAATAACATTTAGAAAAATACAAAAAAGATAAAACTTGTTCCCGCATCCTTGTTAGTGAAGCAACTTCCTGGGCCTTCGGCATAGTGTGGTAGGGTGGCCAGTTCCTTTCTACGCCGCCTTTACTTTCCCAACTCGAAGTCAGGTACCCATTACTGCTGGGTGGGCAGGAGGGGCGGAAAAAAACCCCGTGTCTGAACCGAGACTCGAACCCAGACTCTCCGCTTCGGAGACGAGAACACTAACCGCTCCGCCACCGCACCCTCTTCAAGAAAAGATAACAAAGAAAAAAACAAACCCTCCACCCATTAAAAAAATCGCTCCGTCTATCTTTCTCTCTCTCTCTCTCTCTCTCTCTCTCTCTCTCTCTCTCTCTCTCTCTTTCTCTCTCTCTTTCTCCCTCCCTCCCTCCCTCTTTCTGTAACTGTCTGTCTCTTTCTCGCTCTCGCTCCCTCCCCCTCTCTCTCTTTCTCTCTCTTTCTCTCTCTTTCTCTCTCTTTCTCTCTCTTTCTTTCTCTCTAGGTGTGTGCATGGGCGAGAAGGATTTTGCTGCTCAGTTGTGTGTACTTTTTTAATTATTGCTCATCTTTTATGAAGAGAAGATGAAAAGGATACCATATCTGACCATTACTCCTCCGCTGCATTCAATTAGGTCAAATAATACTACTTTGGAAAAAAAATCATTTAAACCATAGAGATTCGCAAGGGCATATGACTATTTTTATTTTAAACGAGACAGTTTTCAGGGCACAGAGCTTCAGCGCCAGACAGCGACCTTGCTTTTACCGTTTAATTGCAAACGACTGCGTAGGAACCCCCCCCCCCAACAAAACATGACATAGCTCTCACTCTTTCAATAAGACCAATACAATTAACTACTAAAACCTTGAGTTATCGCTCATAATAAAACCTTATGCACATAAAAGATGTTGAGCACAAAACATGAAAATTAAAAAAAATAATCCGGTTATTCCAAAAATGAATACTTGTTAAGCTAAGGTTCCCACCTACGCAACAACTTGAGGCCATGAGAATTTTTCCCTCCTGCTGGGAATGTCCACAACCGGCCTTCCCATTGGCTAATACAGCGATCACGTGCCCTTCCTTCAACTTGTCGTCCGTGCTAGTTCAAACAACATGAAGACTTCACTCAACACAGCAGTGAAAAGAAAAACAAAGAAAGGAAGAGGGCTAGGTAAACAATACCACTGTGGATCCGGAAAAGCTTAAGTTTTTTGTGTGTTCACGACAAAAAATATCCGTGACGATGCAGAAAAAAAGTAAAAAAAAGTAAAAAAACAAACGGTGCGGAGGATTTCCAAGTAATCTTACTGCGCTTTCTCTATGCCTGTGACACCTTCGGAGGCAAACATGTGGCATGATAGAAAGGATTTTGTTTTCAATTTTTTTGTAAGAGTTTTACGGCACTTGCAACCAATAAGGTCATATTATAAGTGCCTAAGATTAGAGGTGTTACAAGAGA
>NW_004798015.1:131476-132465 GCF_000002075.1 Aplysia californica | reverse complement strand
TATATCATTCTCTTGTAACACCTCAAATCTTCGCTACTTATATGACCTTTTTCCGTTTCAAATTGACGCAAAACTCTTATCAAAACTAAAACTTAAAAAGGGGAGACGTTGTTGTTTTAAGCCTGTCTACCTCTGCTTTCGACACAGAAACATGAAACAGTCATTAATTGTGTCCTGACAACAACAACAACAACAACGAAAACGACAACAACAATAATAATAATATTAGTTCTTTCATCATAAACTGATGATGACCTTGAACATCCAAGGAGGAAGAGAAGTTATAGACCTTGTTGGCTAATGCAGATATCAATCTAGATTGGGAATTGACCCATTTCCATGTCAATAAGCCCACGGGAAAAGATGAACGACGTGCGAACGGTACACCACCCACTCCTATCGAACTCAAAAGCTTCGCACATCTAAACTCTTTCACACGTAACCGACATAATAATAATAATAAAACATGTAATAATATGTCCCTTCAGCAGAGGACCAGATACAATGTTACCACACATTTTTGAGCCAACATACACACATTAGAAACACGAATTTGAATAGCTTTTAGTATGTATGTTGTTGCCTGCTTTTTTACGTTTCAGATATAGAATATTGCAGCGAAAAATCTCTACAAATTTTAATAATGACGCAATGCTTCTTTTTACAGTACGGTACCCAAAACAGCATGTCTTCAAGAGAGCAAAATGCACGCCTTCATTGAGTTAAGCAGATCATTCGTAGCGAATGATCTGCTTAACTCAATCTGGTCCCAGGCCGTTCGTATCGATTTAAACCTAGTTCGATGCAAATAAGTCTTTAGATAGACAATTGTCCAAAGTTTGGGGTTTTCCCTTGCCTGTGTTCTAGCATCTTCAAGTAGTGTAGAATAAGAAAGAATATAAAAAAACAAATAGACATAGATTTACACTCAGATGCACCCCGCACACATACATACTTAGGCACGCACATACATAACACACACACACACA
>NW_004798015.1:126191-128014 GCF_000002075.1 Aplysia californica | reverse complement strand
TCTCTCTCTCTCTCTCTCTCTCTCGCTCGCTCTCGCTCTCTCTCTCCCCATCTATCTCTGTCAGTACTCACCTTTGATGAGGCGCCTGCTATAGTCCGAATTCTGCACAAGAAGGGACACGCCCACTTTTGAGTTGAGCACGGCCCTGATACATTCCACACACTCGATGAGGATAAGTGCGTCCGACAGTGCGGTCACCCGTTTGTTCGCGAATGTGTCCACACAATCCAGGAGGCGCTCGAGTCCTAGGTTGTCGAGGAATCCTTGCATCCATTCCTGGTTGGAAGTCCTCAGCTTTTTCTTAACGCTGGAGAATGTTTGAACTGGTGAAGGAATAGAAAGAAATAATTATGAATTGAAACAAGATTAGAAATGAATTTTTTAAAATGATTTCTTCAATTTATACAAAATATATTCCATGACAACTTTGGACAATTTTCTTTTCATGCAGAAAAATGTTGGTGCTGAGGGTGAAAAACAATTCAAAAAAGAGTTTGTTTACAAACTGCACCAAGCGATAACCACCAGTTCTGTTCTTTACAAAATAAACGTTTGTACTGGAGACCAGACAGGGGGTTTCATAACTCCATTTACTTCTGCTGATTTGGAATACCAACTAAAAGCCTTAAGTGGCGCTCATATGATCTTAGGCAGTTGCGAGCGCCGTAAAACCTCTACTAAAACAAACAAAAGTCCTAGGGTCGTTTCCCGGTTTGTTTGTTTTTTACATCGATAGAAGGCGGGTCAATCCAGGCTGGAGGGATACGACGCACCCAGAGAAAGACCAAAATTATTATTCAGTAACAATTCTCTCCACACAGGAGCCGAATCCAGATCTTCTGCGTGCGAGGCTGCGTGCTGAGGTGAAATGCCTTACAGCTTTACCACAGACACCTACGTATTCCCAGTTTTTCCCCCCCAAAAAACCCTCATCGCTGCTTTATTTTCTTCAGTTAATAACAATAAATGACATTTATATAGCGCTCAACCCCGATTAAAGTACACATGCTCTGAGCGCGAAATAATACATAGCATTTGTATAGCGCATGTCCCCACTCGGAAAGCAAGCTCTGTTCGCTTTACACTATATTATTACCCCAGCAGACCATAGAACACTCAGAAACATTCTCAGCTTCTCGTGAAGCATAATACAGTGCAAGCAGCCGGGTAAGCGCTCAAACACTAACAAACTGATAAGATTTTTTACTGTCTATTCCAGCAGCAGGTAGGAACTAAGAAATCGGTAGCAACCCTATAAGCGCAATATACAGCAAAGGGCACAACAGACAGCAACGCTGGGCGTCTCCCAACGGACAAGATCGAGACTTCGCTTGTACCATATTATTGACTAGCATCTTCTTCTTGACGGGTCAAGTCTGGGGAAGACATTGACGATCATGGTACCCGGTACCCCATTCATTTCTGTGGTCTGCCTTTATGATCAGCTCGGTTTTTCTCTTTGTGGTATTCGTTGCAAAGTTGTTCAGACCATCTGTGTATGATGTTGTTCTTTGTCTTCTTCTGCTCTTCTTTCCCTCTATATTTCCACATAGCAGCAGTTTCTTTAGCTCAGTTGATCTATTTATGTGGCAAAATAATCTCAAATGTCTGGTTCTGATGGTTTTGGTTACGGCTAGCTAGTCGAGGATATTACTATAAAATCATGAGTGGTCTTCACTGAAGGAGATTATATATGGCTTTAAATAAGAACTTTCATTTACAGCAAGGGTCACCAAACTACTATTGCCCATGGGCCAGGTCCAGCCCCCGAGGTCAGTTCGTCCGACCTCTTGCAATGCCACCATACTCGAAAACACCCCCCC
>NW_004798015.1:125239-125945 GCF_000002075.1 Aplysia californica | reverse complement strand
TAGAGAGAGAGAGAGAGAGAGAGAGAGATTTACATTGCGTTCTACCCAGATTAAACAACACAGTCTCTAAGGGCTATACAATTACAAGCAGCATTATAGAGACAATACATCGTGATCTGACTAAAAGATCTTCATAGTCTCTTTAAATTTAGAACAAAATGGAAAACTGACATGTGATGATAGATTGGCCGGCCCTCTAAGGTAGCCCTTACCTGGGACCCAATCACTACCCAAAATGAAAAGCCGTTAATGCGGCGAACTGACTCCATAGAGGCTAGTCGTTGAGGATTTCCAGCACTGAGATATTATTCTGACGTGCGCTTCTCATCCACATGTTGTGGCTGTTGTTTTTGTTGTTGTTGCTGTTGACGTTGTTGTTGTTGTTGCTGTTATTGTTGTTGTTGTTATTATTATTCTTGAATCTGATGATGTTGTTACTGTTGTTGTTGTTTTTGTTGTTGTCGTTGTTCCTGACGATGATGATGATACTGGTGATGATGATTATGGTGCTGTTGTTGTTGATGTTGCTGTTGTTGCTGTTACTGTTGCTGCTGCTGTTGTTGTTGTTGTTGTTGTTGTTGTTGTTGATGATGATGATCATGATGATCATGATGAGGGTGATGATGATCATGTTGTTGTTGTTGCTGTTGTTGTTGCTGCTTTTGCCGTTGTTGTTGTTGATGATGTTGCTGCTATTGTTGTTTTT
>NW_004798015.1:122906-125029 GCF_000002075.1 Aplysia californica | reverse complement strand
CTCTCTCTCTCTCTCTCTCTCTCTCTCTCCCCTCGTGTCTATGCACCCAATCATCATCTGTGCCGTACGTTGCCGGCTCTCTTCCACCACTCAAGAATACTCCATAACTACAAGCAGAACATTTATTATTCCAAAACAATATAAATAAAAGACCCTTTTATCCCTGCTACGCGACTCAAGTTGAATCGCAAAATCGTGGCCATAAAGGTGCGCAGCTTCATTAAATTCTAAATCATCAACAGTTGTTGTTGAAACCAGTGGCGCAAAGTCAGCGGTGGAGGAAACGACATGGTTTTCTCGTTCAACTAGATCTATGACTTAAAAGCGTATTTTCTTTTTTTCTCCCTTTTGGAAAGTGATATATGCGGCAGTAGCACACGGCACCAGCTGGGGAAGAGAATTATTATCCAACCGAACTAGATCAAAGCTGGTGCCACCACCTATCAGTGGAGGACAAACTATGTAGATTAACTCTCGATGCGAGCTCAATCAACAGGTGTAAACAACTCACCTCGTCCTGGGCTTTCGCAGAATTGGAAAAAAGAGACAGGAGGTACAACAAAACAAACCAACCAACCAAACGAACAAACAAACAAAAGTGTTGATGTTTTCGAGATGCTGACAACATTTCCGCATTGGAGGAAGCTCAGAGCACATTTTATTGTTATTGTTATTGTTATTACTATTTATAATTAATTATTATTACTTCTTTTCATAACTATTTTTGATGATGATGGTGATGATGATCATGTTGTTGTTGTTGCTGTTGTTGTTGCTGCTTTTGCCGTTGTTGTTGTTGATGATGTTGCTGCTATTGTTGTTTTTTGCTGCTGTTGTTGTTGTTGGTGGTGGTGGTGTTGTAATCGATACAGCGATTGCTGGGCTCTAGTCCTTGCTCGCCCTTCTGTCCAATACCACGTAGTGATAAGTGCAGATTTGCTGCAATTGCTATGATGTCCCATTGTTTGTATTGCAAATATTAGGTCTCGGGGTGATAACCGTAGCTTTGGTGTTATTTAGAGCTGTGCGGTTAAAACTAAACTATTTGTCAGTATAACATACTTCGTGCGGAAGCTTGAAGAGTGGGCGTGAACTTGAAACGAAAGAAAATACTATTTACAAAGGGCTGTTGATCGCACAGAATCGCTTATTCCTTCATTGGAGACATATCAATGCTCGATTTATTGTATGTCGCTCTTTTGCACCCTCAACGACACAATTAAGGTCTTTCAGGAGGCAGGTTTCATTGCCCTGCCTAGCAGCATCAAACAAGGAAAAATAAAATGCAGTTTGCTGACAGAAAAATAGAGATACTAGTTAACATAGGTCTCCGCTTGAGGCATGGGGCAATTAACGTCTCAAGTGTGATACTGCCAAGGGCTTACCAATTACATCATAGACATCGGTAGGGATTAGCTGATCACTTTTTGCGTCACGGTTATAAAGAGATAGTGCAAAATAGTCAAACTCAACGAATGAAACGTAAGCAACAGTTCTGAGGCACGCTTCATTCTTCTCTAGCATCGCGTTTTGTAGCTAAATATTCATCTATTTCTTTAAGTTTAAGGTCTGGAACAGATTGTTGTCAGCTTTCCTAAACAGCAGGGGGTTTTTTTCATCTCATTTTTCAAAACTGTTTATCGCAAAATTGTTCAGGCCATCTGTGTTTTGTTGTTCTCTGACTTCCTTTGCTCTTCCCTCTCGGTCTAAGTCAACACAGCAGCAGTGTCTCTATTCCATTTGATCTATTTTTTATGGCCAAAGAATCTCAACTATCATTTTCTGATGATTCTGATTACACATAGCTGGATATTACCTCTGTTTATTTTCCCATCAGGTTGATCAAATTCTCAAATAAAACAGAATCGTTAAAGGGCGGCACTGGTGAGTCCTGCTTTTTTAACCGCCCTCTGCTGTTTGTTTTTGTCTACTTCTGGCATTGCATGTTCCTAGCAGTCATTGTATTCACGCGCCCCTCTTTACTCAAACTAAGCTTAATAATGCCACTCAGACTGGCCTCTCCTTTCCTCTCTCGGTCTCAGTAAAAGAAAAATAAATGTGTTGAAAGCACACCCTCTCGCTCCCCCCCTCTCCTCTCTCTCTTTCTCCCTCTCTCTCTCTCT
>NW_004798015.1:119262-120358 GCF_000002075.1 Aplysia californica | reverse complement strand
GGGGTTGTATTCTTCACATTTAAGAATACTTCTAGTACGAAGAAGATCTCTTTGAAACTTTCAGTATTTCTTTTTTTTTAAATCCAGTTAACAGACTGCTATGCCAAGCGTACAGATGGGATTAACGAGTAAATTCCCTCTTTGGAAAGTGGTGGCACAGAGTTCCCCATGTCGTATGAATACGACAGTAAAACACGACGTACGGATAGGGTTAAACATAATTATATCTGTGTGGTAGTTATTGAGCGCTTTGCCGTCGCAAGACAAGAACAGAGTTCAATTCCCATGAAAGGTGAATTTGTAGCAAATACGTATCTCGGTGGTTTTTCTGCTGGGAGATTGTATTTCCCCGAGTTAATCTTGACATGAAGGGTCGAAGCTCGCCTCCTAAACAATCTAAATTGTGTCGGTGGGGGTGTAAAACACGATCATTGTTTTTAAAAAATCATACTTCAGAGCGAAAAAAGACACCCCCCCCCCTTTTCCAATCCACATATTTTGTGCGACGGTACTAGAAAACCCTTCGCTTGGGTTAAAATTTGAACGTTTAGAAATGCATATATTCTGATAAATGACAACTTTCTAAGTATCTTTAATATTGTTTGATTTTTAGAATGAATTACACTGTTTTGTGTAAAAACTGTCAATGGCTCAAAAGCTGTGGGACCATTTAAATGACACAAGGAAGAGAAAAATATACAACAGAGAAATGGCTTTTAAAGTCAAAGATGGCCATTTCTTTGATTTAGAGGAGACTAAAAGAGACAAAAGTGAACATTTTTATACACTGATTTCGCCGATGTTTGTTATTGGAGACGATACAAAAGATGCATAAATGAAATTTTCCGGGATCACCCCGATCTCCGTCCTGTGACTCCTTATTGATTTGCATCGATCTCGGAACCACCCCAGGCTAGAAGCGATGCATTTACTTGTGCCGCCACACATTTTACCCACTCCTGCCTTTGCAGTCTTATTGCAAGTAGATTTATACAAGCAGCGGCAACAGTATCCTTGGTCGATAATATTATTCGCTGACCGCTGAACACATACACACACACACGCACACACACACACACACTCTCTCTCTCTCTCT
>NW_004798015.1:116693-117834 GCF_000002075.1 Aplysia californica | reverse complement strand
TCTCTCTCTCTATCTCACACACACACACAGACACACACTCTCTTTCTCTCTCTCTCTCTCTCTCTCTCTCTCTCTCTCTCTCTCTTTCTCTCCGATATTATGGTTGTCCTTTCATTACTTTCATAGGCGCATCGCTAGCTCATTTGGCATCATGCCGGCGAGTAAGCTCATGACCCTTCTGCGAACCCACAAAGGGACTTTACTAAAGTAATGTTGTTTTGGGGGACTTCCAGATACCCTTCATTCACTTGGCAAGATCCTATGGGTCGTAGGAGTTGAATTTAGAAATTTTTCCCCTGTACGAACTAAACAGTATTTCAAAGGTCCCATACCCTTGCCATACCATTTATTCAATTGGCTAAATATTATGGGAGGAAGGTGTTGCATATAGACATCCGCCTCTGTATGGACCTAAAAGTATTTCAAAGGCCGTGGACCCTTTCCATACTATTATTTTAATTTATCATCGGAGTTTTTTCTTATGATAATTTAACAATTAACTTATTGTAGTATCTATTTGCTTCTCACAATGATGATTGGGCGCCCTTGTGAGATGGCTGGGGTTTCCTTAACTTGCTCCTTCCCCCAAAGAAACACAACAGTGGTCACTCATTAAAAAGCTGTTGCGTATGCCATTGCTTGGCGTTCTTACAATGGCTATGAGCCCCGCTGAGAAAAGAAGAGAAAGCCAATCGGCCATTCGAGACAATTGGTAGCGCCATGTTTGAAGCTGGCGACCAAGAATTTTACCGAGAACGACCTTTTCAACAAAATGTCAGCTGCAATATATAGTAAGAATGTCCGTCTCTGGTGCAATGGGGTTTGGCACACAGCGGACACCTTTAAGTTTCTGTCACGACGCGGTGGAATCATGCGCTCGTCGGTTATCGAGTACGTGGAATTATTATTGGTATCATCTTAAAGCTTGTTTATTTGTTTTACTTTGGAGAAAACAATACACATCTTTCTAGAATGGAAGTCGAAATATTTGTGAATGAAAGAGGAGGAAAGAAATCAGGTGTCAGAGTTAGGCTATAGGGCACGCACAACGAATGATTGGACAATCACGAACTTAAATTATGACCTTGTGCAGTTGTGTGTGTGTGTGTGCGTGTGTGTGTGTGTGAGAGAGAGAGAGAGA
>NW_004798015.1:113617-115634 GCF_000002075.1 Aplysia californica | reverse complement strand
CCCCAACCTCTCCCATACACACTACTTTTGTTTTCAAGCATAGCCTTTCCCTAATGCAGACAGCTGTACAACTAGATGGCTGGAAGAACAGAATATTTTTACCGCCTTTTAAAGTAAGGGTCTACGGATACAAGTTTCTTTTCTACGTTGTAAGTAAATAGGCTAGGTGAGTTCAGGGCTTTAAACATTTTTTAAAAATCGTAGATGTGTTACGCCCCCGTCGAAAATGGATCATACAGAAGACAGACTGGATTGACCTTGCACGTCAGGATATACCCTGGCTGAGAGGTATAATACATGTACAATGTCCCAACATCATACTTGATTAAAAAATGAAACGCCCCTACACGGGAATCGAACTCACGTCTTCTGCGTGCGATTGCAAAGTGCTTAAAATGTAGTGGTTTTTTTAAATGAAAATGTGATTACGCCCCCATTGACGTAATTTAGATTATTAAGAAGACGAGCTGCATTGACTTTCTCTCTCAGAAACGATCCTGACTAAGAGGGATGCGATGTCCGCATCATGTACACGAGATACTCTATGAAAGAAAAAATCACCCTACACGACATTCTAAGTCAAATCATCTGGGTGGGATTGCAAAGAGCCATTAAAAAATTTTTTGAATTGTAAATGTTTTTAACACCCCACATGGACACAATTTAGATAATTTAGGAGGCGGGCTTCTGACCTTCCCTGTCAGTGACATCTCGGCTGAGAGGGATACAATACCCCTCCAGAAAGACCGAGACACTCAATAAAAAAATGTCTCCCCGCAAGGGAATCGAACTCAAGTTTTCTGCGTGCAATTGCGAAGTGCCTTATCTATTTTATGGTAAGTTCACCTCAACACGAACTAACTTGACGACCAGGACCGTGGAATGTCGTCTAACCAAGTTCTCAAGTAGATAAAGTCCGCCGTGGTTAGTCTAGTTTTAGTAAAGAGTTACAATTAGGTCATATAAGTGCAGAACATTAGAGGTGTTTGGTTGTTTGTTTGTTTGTTTGAATAAAGAGAAGCACGTCTACACATTTAAAACAGACAGACAGACAGACAGACAGACAGACAGACAGACAAACAGACAGAAACAACAGTGGGAAAATAAAGAAGTAGGACCTAACAGTGACGCCCTCCAACCACCCGTTTAGGGCTGTTCCAACAGAGTAACACTCAGAAAAAAAAGAAGGAGAAGAGGTAAGGACGATAGATGTTTCATACTTAAGTAGAAGCAAACAACACCAGAGCACTCGTCTATTACCCACTCGCTACGGTTAAAGAGTTGAGACACCATTGTCGCCCTTCAGCATCGGCACTCCCTCCCTCCTTCCCTCTCTCAAACAACCTTAAGTGTTGGTTCGGACAAGACAAGCCTATAAGCTCAAAGTGTTTTTCCATTGTTATAATAATGATGACCCCGATTTGAAGTTTCCGTTTACAAAACGCGGTAATGGATCACTATCCTTTATTTCCACGCAAGGAGTGCAGAGGGAAACAATGATTTTTTTAAACAAGAAACTTATAAAACTGCGTTTGAAAAGATACTCAAAGGTTGAGTGCGAACAAACAATACAAACAATCATTATGTTAAGTTCTTCGCAAAAGGAGACGGACTTCGATCTTTTTGTATTTTTAATTACGTTTTTATTATCTTTATTAAGGAACCTTTTGTAAAGTTGATTGGCAGGGGAAAAAAAGGTCGTTAATGGGTCGCTTGTCTACTGGTCTTTGAGCATACTCAGAAACGCTGTAGAAAAAACCCAACAACCAACAAACAAACAAAGAGAAGAAAAAACAAAACAAATTCTGAGCAAAAACTTAAACCAATTAGAGGAGACAACAGGTATTTTAAAGTTATTCAAAGTTCTGAATAATGTGTTCCCGACAATCACTTTAAAACCCCCCTTTTTTCTGCCGTCCAAAAATCAAAACTAAAAGAAAAGAAATGAAAAAAAAAACACCCTGAGATCAGACTAGGAAATGCCTGTGTATGTGTGTGTGTGTGTGTGTGAGTGAGT
>NW_004798015.1:111354-112601 GCF_000002075.1 Aplysia californica | reverse complement strand
TGTGTGTGTGTGTGTGTGTGTGTGTGTGTGTGTGTGTGTGTGTGTGTGTGTATGTGTGTGTGTGGTGTGTGAGTCAGCGTATTTATTCTCTACTTACAAGGGTATGCAGCTGTGTAGATGTATTTGTATATATTTCCGATGGTGTTTGTCCATGTGTATGAAAAAAGTCTATGTGCATGTGAGTATGAGGGTGTGAGAGAGTGTTTGTGTCATGTGTGTTTGCTTCAGAACGAGTTCTTCTTTTTTCTTCCTTGTTCTCAATTTAGAATGAGTGAATCAGGAGCGAAGGCTGACTTGTTTGACAGGGTAATCAAAGTGAGACGGGACCAGATAGGCCCTTGAGGTATCACACAAGAATCTTACTCGAGGCGGCAACTTACCACTGATTTGTGAATGAAAACAAATCCTGAATTCATATTGTATGTTCAACCGCCAAAACAATCGGGAAAGTATCTCATTAAATATTTATTCCAATTCACATTAAATTTAACTTTAAATGTGAATATACGAACACAAAGCAAAGAAACAGAGATGCCAGTACTACATGTTATACCAGTGAGTCTAAACTCTTTTGCGGAACATGACAATTATCAATTTTTTATTTCACTTTTGGCAGTTTTTCTATCTAGCTTTTCGCGGCCAGGAGCCGGTGTCATAATCGAGATCATGATCTGATTATAGGACGGTAAAAAGTCGACGAAAAAAGAACAAGCACTCGCAGCAGTCAAGAGATTATTAGGAGCTAGTTCCCTTCACATTTGTGAGGTAGACTCGACCAGTGTAATAGTTCGCTTACATAATCAGTGCTTGTGACTGCTTATGACTGTAACCCGAAAAGGGGGAACAGGGTGTATGTGGCAATGAAAGTTTCGAGTGTTGTGCAAAAGGTCCCTTCAACTCTTTTCGTAGACTCTTCCAGCCTTACTTTAAGCTTATTTAGTCAAAGCTTGTGATTGCTTATGGACTGGCCCGAAAGGGGAGAACAGGCTATTTCTGTGGCAATGAAACCGTTTTGAATATTAGGCATACTGTTCATTGGTGATTTATATATAAGAACGTCTTTTTACATTTAATTTATGAGATTTACGTCCATGGGTGAATTTGACAGCGACAATTTTTCAAAATAAGGAAGGGAAGCAGTGATTATTTGATTATATAGACGCTTCACCACTGAGTGAAATAGATAGAGAAGGTGAGAGAAGGGGGGAGGGGGGACATGGATAGAATGAGAGAGAGAGAGAGAGAGA
>NW_004798015.1:109467-110933 GCF_000002075.1 Aplysia californica | reverse complement strand
GAGAGAGAGAGAGAGAGAGAGAGAGAGAGAGAGAGAGAGAGAGAGAGAGAGGGAATTAGTGCAACTGCGTATCCGTTTATCATGTGGAAAATACACCGGCCCCTTGTCCTTCAGTGCATAAACAGACAACGTTACTTACTTTAACCTATGGATACTTCTCAAACATCCGCATTATCACAGCGTGGGCAACTCTGGTATGCAAGTACACAATAATGAAAATAAAGTGTACAAGAAAAAATAGGTTATATTTTAGCCTTGACTCAGCAGTTAAGACTCATTAAGGATGAACCACGTGCCCTGCATGCACATTACAAAAAGAAGATGAAAAAAGACCCAAAATATGGGAAAGGAAGACAGAATGAAAGAAAGAAAGAAAGAAAGAATGAATGGCAGAAATGGGAATGCCTTATATATCTTGGAAGTCCGGGATTCTGTAGCAAAGTGTTACGTGTCAGTAAGGTAAACATTGAGCTTTGACTCGGCATGCAAACGCTTTGCACCAAGGCAACTGCGTGTGGGCTGAGCAGGCATCCGATTCACGACGCACCGAATAAACATATAGGTTCCAATTTGAACCCGTATAAGACATAAATGAAAGACGAGTCAACTTGAATTTTTTTGTTTAAAATAATTTTTACTCATTGACATCGTATTTTATTCTAGTTACCTCTAGTGAAATAAGAACTATTCCACTAAATCGAAAAGAATGGAACAAGTATGTACATAAATTACAGCTAAAGGCTCCCTCGGCCTTTTCCCTCACCCTACCACCCTACCACCCTTCCACACACACACACACACACACACACACACACACACACACACACACACACACACATACACAGTGAGCGCAGGCAAACATTTTCCCATTTTTGAGCAACCTCATCACACACTCCTACATTTCTATGAAAACACACACGAATTCTCTCACCTGGGGGTGATGATATTCAAATGACGACAACTGATTTTACGCTCGATGTAAAAAACTGTATTGCAACAATTCTTTTGTACAAGTTCATTAAATATACCTGTTGATGTTTTACGCCTCCATTAATACCATTTACATCATTTAGGTGGCCGGGGAGATGTTTCGACCCTCCCTGTCTGGGCCAGCGTGGGATGAAAGGGATACAAAGCCCCAGGAGACATACGGATAATAATATACGGGAGTAGGAAAAACAAAACAAAACAAAGGCAAAAGACATACAAAAACAAAAGAAAGAAAGTAAATCCCATCCCCCACAGGCGACTCAAATTCACCACTTCTGTGTGCTGGTCATCAAACGTAGAGATAGTAAGTCATCTCACTCATTATAAGCAATTGTGGCACCGAATAACTAGCTCAGGAGGCAGTGTGATAATCTTGATTAGAAAATCGGTTAGTCGGATTTACAACTCGGATTTTTAGCCCGGCCTTAAGAGTCGGGTGGGGCGCCGGGCGGGCGGTGTCGGTTCACGACCGCCTT
>NW_004798015.1:105247-107151 GCF_000002075.1 Aplysia californica | reverse complement strand
AGAGAGTGTGTGTGTGGGTGAGTGTGTGTATGTTTGAGAGAGAGGGAGAGAAACAGAGACAGAAAAAAGAAATAGAACTAGAGAGAGAGAGAGGGGGGGGGGAAGTGTGTGAGAGAGAGAGAGAGAGAGCGAGAGAGAGATAAGAGAGAGAAGAGAGAGAAATATCACATACATACACGCTCTTCTCCAACTCCACACCCCGTACCCTCCCCCGAGCACAGTCATCACCAAGAATATTCTTTAGAAAAAGGGAAAGAAATTAAGTAGAGGAAGAAAAAAAAACTCCTTACCTTTCTTCCCTTTGCTTTTATCTTCCTCCCCATTCTCGGTTTTCGCCGTGTCCCCGTCACCAGCCGATGACGTAGTGGTCCCTGATGTGTAAGATTCCTGGGAGGACAATGACGCAGCCAGCGGGTCCGTTTGTTCACTCTTGACCACTTGCTCGTCATTGGAGAATCCAGAGTTGGTTAATCCATTCTTCTCAGAAAGTAAGTAACTATCAACAACATCCACGGAGCTGCCTTCTGGCAATAATCCCTCCGTGTGAATTATAGTTTCTTTTCCTCCTCCACCTCCTCCAATAAGTTTGGCCGGCTGGACAATAGTAGTAGTATCACCGCCGGACTTTGACGGAGAGTCGGCCGTCCTCTTGTTCTTTTTCTTTTTTCCCATGATGGGAGCCAGATCATTCGGGTTCTTC
Organism: Aplysia californica; assembly: GCF_000002075.1. Taxonomy (NCBI): domain Eukaryota; kingdom Metazoa; phylum Mollusca; class Gastropoda; order Aplysiida; family Aplysiidae; genus Aplysia; species Aplysia californica. The sequence goes on along the minus strand of NW_004798015.1, from coordinate 106,451 downwards.
GCGTCCCCTTCTTCAGCCGCAACTACACTTTCGTCATCCTCATTACCACTCTCGTCGTTATCGGATTCACTAGAAGAATAATCACTACCACCACCACCGCTCACAACAGCAGCAGCAGCTGTTGACGATGATGATTTGTGAGAAGCCTTACCACCGTCACCGTCAGGATCCCCGGGCTCCGCGCGGCCGTTTGAACGGGAGGAGTGAACCAACACGAGATGGCTCTCTCTTTCGCGCTCCGCCGACGACGACTCGCCCGGCGTGGAATTCCCGCGTTGCGTAGGGCGTGGGCGTTGGGCCCCATCCGCACCTCCCCCGCCGCCACCATCAGCGAAGTCTTCGTGATCATCCCCGCTGTTAGTGTTACTACTTCTTGCTTTATCGCCACTGTACTTAGCTGAACTTTCCGCGCCATCTTCTTCTTCTGTTCCTCCTTTATTCGATTGTTTTGAAGACTTGTCTTTCCTGTTTCTCACTCCTTTGTCGTCTCCATCTTTTGCAAAAGTCTCCAAGTCCAAGTCTCGCGGCTGTTGGCTACTGATCTCATCACCTGGGTCTTCGTCCTCGTGTTTCTTTTTCTTCTTCTGTTTCCCTCCTTTCTTCCTCTCCTTACTGTCCTCTTTCGCTTCTCTGCCCTCTTGTCTTTTGCGTCTGCTGGAGGAACGAGAGAAGAATCCGGACACCCTCCGGAACACTCCAGCCATGCGGCCACGGAGCTAAGGAGAGAGAGAAAGGGAAAGTGGGTTAGATGAATAATGTGAAAACTTGCATGTTTAACTCGGAAAGGGAAAGAGATGTTCTTCCTTTCTAGGAAAGGGTGGGGGGAGCAGGAACTGTGCATAAAAGAGAGGGAGAGAGAGAGAGAGAGAGAGAGAGAGAGAGAGAGAGAGAGAGAGAGAGAGAGAGAGAGAGAGAGAGAGATACATGTCTGGGACAGTTGAATCGATATAAAAGTCTTGAACATTAATTCATTTATTATTGGCTCTCACTGGAGCAACAGGAGGCAAACAAAACAAAACAATTTACGCAGGAGGGTGGTTGGCGGGTGGTCTGGTGTGGTTTGCTCCTTCTTTCCTGTCAAACATCTATCGTCCTTATCTCTCCTCCTTCTTTCCTATCAAACATCTATCGTCCTTATCTCTCCTCCTTCTTTCCTATCAAACATCTATCGTCCTTATCTCTCCTCCTTCTTTCCTATCAAACA
>NW_004798015.1:103842-105147 GCF_000002075.1 Aplysia californica | reverse complement strand
GGGGGAGGGGGAGGGAGGTATGAGGCTAGGGGAATGTGAGGGGAGGTTGAAGGCTGGGGGAGGGGTACAGACCAAGATGCTTGTACTGTTAACTTGTCGCTGTTCTGTTGTAAATTGTTGTTGTTATTTGGGGGTTTTTTTTGTCCTGAATTGTTGTTAAATTGTTAATGTTTCGTTGTCAAGTGTTTGTTTCATTGTTGTTTGATTAACAGTTCGTGCTGAATTGTTATTCGTTATTGTGGTTTCGTTTTCTTCTCTTTTTAAAACGAAGAATTTTACGGCATTTGCAGCATTACAATGTCACATAAGTGCCGATGATTAGAGGAGTTACAAGAGAGTAACAAACACAAAAAGAAGGACGGGAGACAAAGATAATAGACGTTTGATAGGAAAGAAGAAGTAAACCACGCCACAGCACGGTTTTGTTTTCGTTTTGTTACTGCTCTGCAGCTGTTGAATCGTTCTTGTTATTTGTTTGCTTATTTTTGTAGTAAGTTGTCTGGGAAATGGGGTGGGTCAACGGACGCGGGGATTCCTGAGGTGGTAATCAGCGGTGTCTACTACTACATGGCTCTGCCCTCAGTCCGTGAACAACACCTCGTGAGATATCGTGACGCAAAACTGTCATTCTGTGAACATCAGTAGTAGTAGTAGTAGTATAGGGTTTTACGGCGCTCGCAACTGCGTAAGGTCATATGAGCGCGCGAAACACAAGTTTCTGTGAACATCAGATGGCTACGTGTGAAAAATATAAGTTGTGAAAAGGTATATAGGTTTAACGCTCCTATCAACACTATTAGGTTATTTAAGAGGCAAGTCCTCCTAGTTTTCGTTTTGTTTTAGTAAGTGTTTTACGGCACTCGCAACACAACAAGGTCATATAAGTGTCGAAGATTAGAAGCGTCACAAAAGGGTAACAAACACAAACACGAAAGAGGGGAGATAACGACGATACATGTTTGATAAGAAAGAAGAAGTAAACCACACCAGAGCACCCGCCAACCACCCACGCATCCTAGTTTAACGTCCGTCTCCGATAGGACAGAGCCAAGTGGGAAGTTCGTGTAAAGTGCCTTTCCCTAGGACACAACGTCGGACCGAGCTGAGGCTCGAACCCCCGAACCCGCGATCTCACGATTACGAGTCCGGTAGCCTAACCACTGGGCTACCGACGCCACGGTCCACATGTGTGTGTTTGTTTGTGTGTGTGTGTGTGTGTGTGTGTTTGTATGTTTGTGTGTATGTGTGTGTGTGTGTATATGTGTGTGCGTGTGTACGTGCGTGAGTGTGTGTGTGTGTGTGTGT
>NW_004798015.1:102238-103102 GCF_000002075.1 Aplysia californica | reverse complement strand
CCCCACACACACACACCACCCCACCGATGTCTCAGATGACGATAATTATACTGAGATATAATATGTGGCCGGTCTAAGGGACTTAACCAATAGAGCTGGGCAATGAGTCGCTTTAGCAAAATCCGGATAATATGTTAGTGCACCTCTTCGGCAAATATTATGATATAAACCGCTTCGGCAAATGGGTTAGAACCACTTCGACAAACGGGTTAGCACTACTTCAACAAATGGGTGCACCCACTTCGGCAAACGGGTCAGGAAAGAGAGTAAGGGGTCTGAATTCGGATAATATTTCATTGAGAATTATCCGGTTTTCCTTATAGATTATCCGGATTTTGCCCACCTCTATTAACCAAACCACAAACAAGACGGAGGCCAGGATTGTTCTACTGTTTCTGTATTTTCCTTCATATCATTATTTGGTTTTTTGCTTGTTTTAATGGAAGTTTTTCGGCGTTCGCAATACAAAAGGTCATGTGAGCGCCAAGGGGTGGATGTCAACAGAGAATAAGCCTTTACAGTACAGGGAATCAGGCTTACTCAGCTCACCTCTCTAGCTTCAACAGCACTAAGTCAGCTTCGTTCGACTATCAAATCAATTATTTGTTTGAGCAAAGAGAAGCACGTCAACACAATAATGGTCATTTAGTGTTAGGGGAAAAGTAAGACAGACAGACAGACAGACAGACAGACATACAGATAGAAACAACAGAGGAAAAGTGAAGAAGTAGAACCCACCTGTGGCACCCTCAAACCACCCTCTTCTTGTCCTGGAGGCTTTCAAAAGACGTGTTTCGATGTTTTCTAATTTAGTGGGAGGGGAAATGGAAAGAAGGGAGAAGGGGATGAAAAAAATGGGGGGGG
>NW_004798015.1:98325-101782 GCF_000002075.1 Aplysia californica | reverse complement strand
GATGTGGGTGTGGGGTGAGGGGTGTGGGGGGAGGGGTATGTGTTTTTTGTGGGGTGTCTGTGTGTGAGTGTGTTTTTGGGGGTTGGGGGTTGTGTGTGTATGTAGGTATGTAGGTGTGTGGGGTGTTGGAGATGGGTGTATGTGTGTGTGTTTGCGTGTGTGTGTGTGTGTGCGTGTGTTTGCATTTGCGAGTGTGTGGGCGGGTGGGTTTGTGTGTGTGTGTGTGTGTGTGTGTGTGTGTGTGTGTTTGTGTGTGTGTGTGTGTATGTGTATATATGTTAGGGGGTGTGGGGGTGTGTGGATGGGTGCGTGTCTGTGTGTGTGGTGGGTGTGGGTGTGTGTATGTGTATGTGTGTGTGTGTGTATGTATACTCAACAACAAAAGTTACGCAAGTCGTATAGATCTAGCTACTTAAAGACCCGTGTGTTTAATAACCCACATTCGCTGTAGGCTATGACCGATTTTTCGTATTCAGTGATGGTAGGAGCTCATGTCACCAAGCTGGAAAATGCTCACAGTATAAAATGATATCACAATAATATGGCGGCGAAGAAAACAAGGTAAATTGAGTATTTTTTTTTTAGCATGCCAGTTGGTGAGCAGTTTTTTATCTTCTGAAAATGTATTCACCCGACAGCGGGGGATAAATTGAAATGACGTAATGGTTTCTTCAGTTGAGTGTTTTGAGCCAGCGACCATGCCACGACTCAGCGAAGCAAACCAAGAAAGGGCTATTGGCAGATTGCAGGCGCGAGAGAGTCCAACAGATGTATCTATTGTCACGGGTGTGTCCCTCTTAACAATACGTCGACTCCGAAGATGTTTTCAAGGTACTGGAAGTACTCGTGATGCTCACAGAACTGGCCGACCACGAGTGACGTCAGTGCGCCAAGACTGTGCCTTTCTGCGGAATCGCCAGCGAGACAGCTTCATTTGTGCTACCGAATAGGCCCGAAATCGCGTTGGAAACCATGGGAGAGCCATTTCAGATCAGACTGTACGTGCGCCGCCGGCTTCGAGAAAGACAACTGCAATGTCGGCGATCTTTGAGACGTTCAGTCCTCTCTGCAAGACATTGGCAGCAACGTTTGGCGTGGGCTCAGCAACATGTGCACTGTTTTTTTAGTTTATAGTTTTAGTAAGTATTTTACGGCACTAGCAACACAATGAGGTCATATAAGTGCCGAAGATTAGAGGTGTTACAAGAGAGTAACGAAACATAAAAAAGAAGGAGGGAGGATAAAGACGATAGACGTTTGATAGGAAAGAAGAAGGAAACCACACCAGAGCACCTGCCAACCACCCACACGTGTGAACGGGACCTGGTGACAATAGAGAAATGTCATATTCACTGACGAAAGCCGTTCTTGCGCCAGTCGAGGAGACGGAAGAATCCGGATGTAGAGAAGATCCCACCAACGGTTTGCTGACAACAACATCCTGTAGGTCGGTGCATGGGGTGGTCCCAGAATAGTGATCTGGGGTACAATCGGTCTAAATCAACACTTGGGCCCCGTTGTTTTCCAGAACACTGGACCTGGTCAAGGTAACGGTGATATTGCACAGTGCTACATCCACAGGTACTGGCGCCTGTGATCATACCTCATTTCCAGTCACACCCGAACCTTATCCTGAGACAGGAAAATGTTCGACCCGACACTGCAAGAGCTACAGCAGCCGTCTTACAGCAGAACAATGTCAGGGTGCTGCTATGACTCTCAGTGAGCCTAGACCTCAACCCAATCGAACATTACAGGGACCACATCCACAGAGAACTGAATCGTTTCCAGCCAAGACCAACAAAAGCGTCTCAGCTGCAGCGAACCATCACACAGATTGGTGCAAATGTGAACATGGTCGTCATTCACAGACTAGTGAGGTAAATGCCAAACAGATGCCACTTAGCTGCTGTGAACGCAAATGGCGGGCACACACACTATTGCTTCAAAGCTGACATCACCGACTTATGGACATACCCTTTAACTCCAGTACATCATTTTTCACAGTAATTTCAATTAATTTCATTTTCTCTCCAACGGGACTGTTAATCCTCACAGAAGAATCCTCTTCAATAAATGATAAGAGTAAGCGTCGGCCGCGACCCGGGTAAAATTCAAAATTTTCTACCACCAATTGAAAATGTTTGGTGTGACCCGCGCGCTCATATGACCTTATGCAGTTGCGAGCGCCGCAAAACACTTACAAAACAAAATAAAACTTAACCCTTCTCTCTTTTTTTTGTTTGTTCTTTGCCCAATTCTATGATATTGACGCCATCTGACTAGTAAAATAATGTGCGTATGCTAGTTTCCAATAGTGTATTTGTTATAACATGTAACTGTTACAGATAGGTGTTCAAGATAATTATAGATCCAAGACAAGGATCTGAGAGCAATAACGAGTTTAGAAATAATGGTCATGATAAGTGATGATTTGAGATGGTGTTTATGGAAATAATTATTAAGAAGACATTGCCCTGTTAGAAGAGGCTGTTTTGTTTAGTCGGGTTTTTTTGCACTTCTCTCATGTCCTTGTCATTGGTCGTAGTGACGTCACTCTCAGTCTCTTCCCTGCTACGCGCAGAGGAGAGGAGTTGGTCTCCCGTTTTAGTAGAGGTTTTACGGCGCTCGCAACTGCATAAGGTCATAGGAGCGCCAGAAGATTAGAAGTGTTACAAAAGAGTAACAATCATAAAAAATAAGGAGGGGAGATAAGGAAGATAGATGTTTGAAAGGAAAGAAGAAGCAGACCACACCAGAGCACCCGCCAACCACCCACGAGTTGGTCTCCCTCGTGAAGACCTGTTTGTGTGTTGGGGTTTGGGTTTTTTTTGGGGGGAGGGGGGTGACGACAGAGCTTTGTCGTAAACACAGTTCATTACCGAGAAACCCCCGTTAAATACAAGAAAACAGAACACATGGGGATTACAAACACAAATACAGGGAGGAAACAGAATATATTATGAGAAACAAAACACAGAGATTACAAAATACGAGAGACCACAGCATAGCGTAGAGTACAAATACATGTACAAGAAAACAGATAAAACCATGGGGATTATAAATACAAGAAAACATAAAACATAGAGATTATAAATACAAGAAAACATAAAACATAGAGATTATAAATACGTAAAAAAAACCCACAAAACAAACAACAGAGATTACAAACACGAGAGACCACAGCATAGAGAAGATTACAAATACAAGAAAACAGAGCACATGGAGATTACAAATACAAAAATAACAAAAACATAAACAAACAAACAAAATAGAACACATGGAGATTACAGAGGAAAGAAAACAGAAAACATGGAGATTACAAATGCAAGAAAACATAAAACATAGGGATTACAACAAAAAAACACAAAAAACAAACAAACAAAACACATCTCATGAAGATTACAAATACAATAAAACCCAATGTACGACAGAACAGAACACAGAGGACAGCCCA
>NW_004798015.1:96409-97662 GCF_000002075.1 Aplysia californica | reverse complement strand
CACACACACACACACACACACACACATACACACACATACGCACACACATACACACATACATACATACACACATCATAGGCCCGCACATTACACACACCACACACACACACACACACACGTACACACACACGTACACACACACACACACACACACACACACACACACACACACACATCACAAGTCCACATTTTACCTCCACCTCACCGGGCTAACTCAGAATAATAACGTTCTATCTACTCAGTACCTAGCTTTGAGAGATTTGACGTTAAGTTTTTTGAGTCTCCCAACACTTCAAACTTTTTTTTTTTGTAAGTGTTTTACGGTGCTCGCAACTGCATAACGTCATATGAGCGCGCGGGACACACCTACTATTTTCAGTTGGTAGGAAATTTTGAATTTCGCCCCGGTGGCGGCCAAAGCCTACTCTTATTGATTTTAGACCACCAAGGGATCTTTGGCGTGCGCAACTTACACTCAAGCCGTCCGACATTTTTCGCCCTTGTCCGAGACTTTCCTACCAGAAGATCAGGGATGGGGCTGAAAGACAGCAGTTAGAGGTAGCCAAGGAGTATCAGTACAGAGGCTGCAGAAAGAGTCAGGAGCCCAGAGGAGGGGGCAAAGGAGGTGAGGGGGGATGGGGCAGAAAGAAGAGACGAGAGCAGACGACAGAACATTGCTAGCATGCTAGAGAGCAAAAAAGGAGGTGAAAGGAGACAAGTTTAACCTCTAGGCCACGAGAGCCCCCCTTCAAGCTTTTTCAAATGCAATCCTTTGAATATCTTGATAACGACTCCGAATATTCTAAAGATTTTGATAGATTACAGCAGATAGGGCATTTGCTTTCTGACCACGGTATGGTCTTAGTAAGTAAAAACGGCAAAAAAAATGCCAGACAGAACTTTGCATTTCTGAGGTAGCGATCGGACATTTACAATGTATTAGGTCCACACAAATGTCCCACAAAACACAACGAGATCTCGTGAAAACTGTTGGTTCTCGGGCGTCCGCGATAAATCACGAGAACAGTGCAAAAGCAAACACGTGACAAAACCGGAAGGAGAACGAACCGGAAGTGGACAAGGGGAGAGAAGCGCTATGAGATTCCGCTGAGAAATGGACACTTCCTGAAGCGACCCGTCTCGAGATGTGCATTAGCTCCCCGCGACATTCTACACAAAGTGGATCAAATTCCCACTTCCTACCCTCAGCTCGGTTGCTCCCCCCCCCTCCCCCAGGTCCCTTTAACTCCCCG
>NW_004798015.1:94878-96309 GCF_000002075.1 Aplysia californica | reverse complement strand
TCAATTCCGATTTCCTACCCCCCCCCCTTGCCCTCCACCTCTCTTTTTCCCTTTAACAGCTCCCCCGACGATGGGAAAGAGCAATAAAGTGGGCCAAGTTGGATGGGGTGTAAAATTGTCCTTCAACAAGAATTCTGTCTCTGTCAATTCACTCAGTACCTAACGATGCTCCTTCATTTACTTTGAGTCTTGCGATTTTAGATAAGAAAGGCAATTTCGATTTTTCTTTTCTAGCAATATTTTACCAACCTTATAATATGTCGATGTGAAAGGTAGCTTCTCCCCGACATTGCGCGTTTTTATCTTCGCGTCCATCGAGGTTGAAAATAAACATCTGTACGTACGGTTATGGTACATTGTCTATCGCACAGAGCACTCAACAATAATTTGTCGCGCAGTTTATTATCAAAGATCTTCTTCTCTACTATCGAACATACTCTCTCCAACATTTGCACAATGACTTGTATCAATTTGTCTCTACAGATCAATATTTTGTGTAAACAGCTGTTCGCTGTATTCTAGAAAATTCTTTTATTAATACTAATAAAATTCACAGTGGGTGGTTCCTACTGATTCTGCAAGCTTTACATCCCATGATCCGGGACAATAGACCTTTGACAAGTCAGTCCGGGTCCTCTCCAATACCAATCACTACACTGTGCATAACGAACGTGTATTTAGGGGAACCTTTTGTGCATATAAAAGGTGTTCAATTGAAATATTATCTGTATTTAAAAAATGGTCAGAATGGTGAAATATTTTTCTTGTGCGAATGATTAGGTGATTGGTGTAAAGCGCTCAGAGCTTATACTAGTATGGGATAGAGCGCTATATTGATGCAATCTATTATTATTATTTTTTTATTTTAAAAATTTTTTAAAATTATTTTAAAAAAAATTATTATTAGCTTGGAAGTTTTGTATTTCTTTTTATGCAGCAACAGAAGACTACATTTAGTTGGGTTTGTTGTTTTTTTTTAAACCAAAACTTTCTGGTATAGGAGTATCGCTACTGAATAGACGTAGATTGCACCATCCTTCACTTCTTTTACTTGTAAGTCACATACTAATAGATTAAGAGTTGTTTTGGGGGCTCTCGTGGCCTAGAGGTTAAGGTGTTGGCCTCTCATTCAAAGGTCCCGGGTTCAAATCCCGGTAGCGACCGAAAAATTTTCTTTTCTTCTCTAAACGTGTCTCCTTTCACCTCCTTTCCTGCTCTCTAGCAATGTTCTGTTGTCTGCTTTCATTTCCACTATCTGCCCCCACCCCCCTCACCTCCTTTGTCCCCTCCTCTGGGCTCCTGACTCTTTCTACAGCCTTTCTACTGCTACTCTTTGGCTCCTCCTTACTGCTGTCTTTCTGCCACACCTCTGATCTTCTGGTAGGAAAGATCTACACCTAGCCTTCTCGGACAAGGGCGAAAAATCTCGGA
>NW_004798015.1:92728-94778 GCF_000002075.1 Aplysia californica | reverse complement strand
CTCGGAGGGCCCGTGTGCAAGTTGCGCACGTTAAAGATCCTTTGGTGGTCTAAAATCGATAAGAGTAGGCTTCGGCCGCCACCCGGGCAAAATTCCTACCAACTGAAAATATTAGGTGTGTCCCGCGCGCTCATATGACCTATGCAGTTGCGAGCGCCGTAAAACACTTTACAAAAACAAAAACAAACAAAAAGTTGTTTTTGACAGTCTGAGAAGTTTGTTTTGAAGAATCGCACATTCTTGCCGGTACAATGTATCTAATACAGCCAAGAATGACGGCATCAAACCAAAGATAGTACATAACAAGATAGTTCGCTCTTCTCTTTGAGCAAATTAAACAAGTGTCCTCGAAATTCTGTGGCGCCCTCTTCGAAAAAGTGCGGACTTTGCGAACAGAGTTCCCCTACTGGTGTAAAAAACAATAAAACTGAAACTAACAAACTGTGCTATTCCTATTAAATTCTTCTTCTTCGGGAGAAACGAAAGAGAGCTTCAAAAACAAAGACTTGCAGCACTAACTGAAGCAATGCGCGGACTTCCGCGGACAGATTTTTGGCTAAGTGAACAATCTTGTTAAAATATTGTACGATCTTTGATCTGGCCAAGGCACCTTCCTGTTGCGATGTCTGACTACGATTCCCCCCTCTCCATCATGCTGCTCCTCATCAGACCGATTATAAAATAACAGTAGATACTCTTTACAGTTCAATTGTACTTGTTATTTATCAGGAAATCGTTTTTACACGTCGACTAAAAGTTTAGCCAACCGCCAAAATGTCATACGTGAGCACTGACGAAAGCCAAAAACGTGAGTGTGAGGCGGGAAGTGCTATAAACACTCCCATTTTTCACTTGACACAGATTTGTAGTATTGTTCATAGATTAACGCTTTTTGAAGAAAAGTTATTGTCTTTTTAAAAAAATCTTGCCTCAATTGTTCAGGGGCGTGGGGGGGGGGGGTATGATGAAGTTGAGACAATTTGATACAAACTGCGAGCACAGTAAAGGTGGCATTGATTCATCTTATACAGATATATAATTTGATAGCTAGCTGGGCCCCCTACCGATGAAAGAAATGATCGGTGCTTTATCATCAACTGAAAGTCCTTGGCCCACTATAATATTTATTCTCTACTGGAATGGAGCAATAACTCTTGTTTGAAGCTAAAAATTAGAAGGTCTAGATCTACACTCTCAAAACAAAACGTACCTCGCGAAATATCAATTCTGGCACTTCCGTTGTGAAGGACAGCTAACGCAGATTTGTTTCGTTTCTTAGTGGAATAATCACAAAGGTCAAAGAAATACAGAACTTTTTTGTCAAATATATTTGTCTAAATTCAGGAAATAAATACATTTAAAAAAGGGCTCCGTCATGGGGACCGATCTATCTTTTTTGCAGGTATTTGTCATCTTTCAACTCTGTAGCTGTCGTAGTTTTATGGGAAAAGCGACACATGTGTTTCCAAGTTGACAAATATATTTGATTATAACCTTTTGTGCCACGAACTTCTGACGGCACGATAGCTTTTATTTTATTTCCTTTGATTCAAACTAGACTTAGCAAAAATCCTTCATGAACACATGATAATTGGACATTTTCAAAACAGAAAATGGCGTGCAAGCAGGGAGCAATGTTATAGAAAGAGAAGGCGGAAAATCAACTTCCTCTTGTACCTTTAAAACACAAAGTGTGACGTCATGATACGAATCTCCCTGTGTAAGATATCACGTCATGTGTTTGACTTTATATTAATTTTTCAGAAAGAGAAAGAGCAAATAATGTGTATACTCGGGTCAGAACATTTTACTTACAATAAAGACGGGTAGAGACAAGATTACTTGTAAAGATATGAGTATAGTCCGTGAAGGTGGTCAAAAGTTGTCTGACAAAACCCAGACGTTTTTTTTTCAGTTGGAACAGCTATATCACCTCCTCCTCCCCTCCCCCCCTCCCCCAAAAAAGAAAAATTAACCCCCCCTCCCGCATCAAACATCATTGTCTCAGCGACCACTTGATGTAGTTACCACCCCCTCCCCCACCCCCCTC
>NW_004798015.1:90909-92123 GCF_000002075.1 Aplysia californica | reverse complement strand
TTAGCATCCCCCCCCTACCATCCTCCTCCCTATCCCCACTCCCCCAAACTCTACCACGTGACGTAGTAAGCATCCTTCCCTCTTCCACCCCCTATCCCACTCCCCCAAACTCTACCACTTGCCGTAGTTAGCATCCCCCGTCGCCTCTACAATCCACGGCTAAGCCCACGATTTACGAGCTTAAGTTTACTCTACTCCGCGACCACACAAGGCGGGCGTGCCGAGCGGGCGCGGGAAAAGCCCCGTCTCCCCGGCAGACGACAAGACTTCAGCCCGGGCCGCAGACGACACACAATATTTGCCCGCCACGGTAATCAATGGCGAGAAAACAGCAACAGACTTGTGTTGATAGAATATATACTACAGCAGACAGACAGACAGGTCCCAGATTCTGTCTCCATGTGTCTCTTGTCTCCACTGTGTTGTCTCTTGTTTGTGTTGGGGATGTTTGTATGTGTGTGTGTGTGGGTGTTTTTCTTGGATGGACGGATGGATGGACGGATGGATGGATGGACAGAAGTACGTATGGGCGGGTGGGAGGTCCCAAATTCTGTCTCTATTTGTCTCTTGTCTCCATAGTGTTGTCTTCTGTTTGTCATGGGGTTGTAATTGTGTCTGTCGACGTACATGATTGTATGTGTGTTTTTCTTGGATGGATGGACGGATGGATGGATGGACGGATGGGTGAGTGGGTGGATGGATGGATGGGTGGATGGGTGAGTGGGTGGATGGATGGATGGATGGTTGGACTGATGGATGGATGGATGGATGAATGGATAAATGCGAGGTCACAGATTTGTCTCTTGTCTCCACAGTGTTGTCTCTTGTTTGTGGTGGGGACGTGTATGTTTGTACATGTGTGGTTTTCTTGGATGAATGGATAGGTGGATAGATGGATGGATGGATGGATGGATGGATGGATGGATGGATGGATGGATGGATGGATGGATGGAAGGATGAATGGAGGGGAAAATGGATGGATAGGATCTCTCTCTTTCAAACCCTCTGTCTTTTCCCTGTGTTTTCTTTAAACTTAACCCCTGCACCCCCCCCCCTCAAACTTCCTCCCTCCCCTACCCAAATAGCGGCATGTGTATTTTTCTCTGGAGATTTGAAAAGTTCTGCAAAAACACGTCCACTTCGAAACATGACTTTTCTCTCCCTTTAAAAAAATTTAAATCCGAAGTCTGTCGGAAAAAAGTTGGGAGGGGAAA
>NW_004798015.1:89060-90340 GCF_000002075.1 Aplysia californica | reverse complement strand
GTAGGTATATGGTGGAAGGGAGGGAGGGAGGGAGGGGGGGGAGCTGGCTGATGTAGATCTCTCATTCTTCGCAAGCACGAGCTGTCCTACTCAATCTATATAGTTGAACTTTGAGATGTTTCAGACACGCACTCACACCGGCCGGCCTCCTTCACTCACTCAAAGAGCACCGCCAGTCGCCACTTCTTTTCTCTCGCCACGTTTCTGTGACAAAGTAAAATGTGAGGCATCGTGGTGAAATCAGGCGTTCGTCAAAATAATTACATTATCGAAGTTATCGGCATTCTTCGGTTAGTTTGACCATTATTTTTGAATTTTTCCTTTTTCTAATGTTTAAAATTTATTTATTTTCTTTTTTATCGAACATCTTTATATCCAATTTAAAACATATTTCGGGGCGGATTTTACTGAAAACAAACGATCAAAATAAAAGTAAATTTTCAGTTTCAAGGGTTTTCAGGTTTTGGAAATCAACAAACTTTAGCTGCAATTTCCTCGCCAATTTTACCTCTGAGACCAGTTGACCCAAATCTCCTTCAATCACAAATATCTCGACCTTTACACAAGACAGATGTGCATTTTTTTTAAATTAGAAAAATTGCCAAATAAACAAGCTTTCAGATGATACATATTATAGAAAAAACACCAAATTGACGAGCGCCTGATTCTACCGCGTCGTGACACAAATTATGAACTGAGAGTGAGCAGTTTTCTTTACGTCACTCATCTCTTCGGGACTACACGTACCCACACATCAGAGACGGTGATCTCTTTTTATATTTTTTTAGTTTTAGTAAGAATTTTACGGCACTTGCAATTCAATAAGGTCATATAAGTGCCGAAGATTAGATGTGTTACAAGAGAGTAACAAACAGGAAAAAAGGAGGGGAGATAAGAACGACAGATGTTTGATAGGAAAGAAGGAGCAAACCACACCAGAGCATCCGCCAACCACCCACAATTTTTTTTCTCTCTGACAAATAATACAGAAATGTCTTACACACTTTAACAAAGTTATAACTATATTTGTGTTTAAATGATCTTTTAAAATATAGATCTAGTAAATAGATAGATAGATAGATAGATAGATAGATAGATAGATAGATAGATAGATAGATAGATATATAGATAGATAGATAGATAGATAGAGTAAAGACACACGCACGCACACACAGACAAGACACGCATACAAACACAGACCCACAAAGACATACACAGTCACACACACACACACACAGTCACACACACACACCAAACACACACAAACACACGGACCCCTG
>NW_004798015.1:85361-88187 GCF_000002075.1 Aplysia californica | reverse complement strand
CACACCCCCACCCCTTCCTCCCTTTCCCGTTATCTTTTAATTTGAGCACAAGAAATAGTTACACAGCATTTGCAACACAATAAGGTCACATAAGTGCCGAAGATTAGAGGTGCTACAAGAGAATAACAAACACAAAAAAGAAGGAGAGATCAGGACGATAGATGTTTTGTTGTTGTTTTTTTTAGTTTTAGTTTTAGTAGAGGTTTTACGGCGCTCGCAACTGCTAAGGGTCATATTATGAGCGCCAGAAGATTAGACGTGTTACAAGAGAGTAACAAACACCGAAAAAAAAGGAGGAGAGATCAGTAAGATAGATGTTTGTTTGATAGGAAAGAAGAAGCAAACCACACCCAAGCCAGGCAGCACGCGCCAACCAACCCAGGAACCTTCGCTTGCATACACCGTGTGACCCCGTCCTGCGGACCGTCCCCTCTGTGGACTTCCAACTTGAATCGCTTCGTCTCTCAAGCAGCTCACAGAAAGGGGTAGTGTCCGAAACAAAAGGTTCCTCCCATCGGCGCTCACCTTCGGCTGTTATCTCGGCAATTACGAGCAAGGTCTAGCCGTGAGCCGTGAATGAATCGAGTGAGGACAACACTTCACATCTCAGCCACCGTGTTATTGGTGGACGCCGTGTTCCAAGTGTGTGCATGTCTACAAGTGTGCATGTCTAGTGCGTGTGCATGTCTACAAGTGTGCATGTCTACTAGTGTGCATGTCTAAAAGTGTGTGCTTGTCTGGTAAGGCGCGTGTCTAGTGCGCATGTCTACCAAGTGTGCATGTCCAGTAGTGCGCATGTCTACTTGGGAAAGGTATTTTGCACAAATTTTCCTCACTTCACCCAGGTGGAAATGGGAACCTGGCCGGCTATAGACAGTGAACGATCTTGTCAGTTTGATAGTGTTTGAGCGCGTGAAATCCGGAGCTTGCACTGTATGCTTCCGCGAAAGCCGAGAATGTTTCCGAGTGTTCACAGAGGGCCTGCTGGGGTTAATAATAGTTGTAAAGCGCATAGAGCATGCTCTTGAGCATGGATATGCGCTATATAAATGGAATTATTATTATTATTATTATTATTATTATTATTATTATTATTATTATTATTATTATTATTATTATGTCTACTAATGTGCATAGTGTGCATGTCTAGTAGTGTGTGTGTGCATGTCTACTAGTGCGCATGTTTACTAGTGTGCATGTCTAGTGCGTGCGCGTGTCCAGTGGCGTGCATGTCTAGTGCCCATGTATGTCAAGTAGTGCGCATGTCTTGTGAGCATGCATGTCTGGCCCCCATCAAAAGATGGAATGGCCACCAATGCCTGTCTCTTGCTAGCACTTCGGAGAAACAAGGAAGAACACCAGGGAAATATTCTCATTTTATAACAGGCGCGCAGGCTACACTTGGGAGCTCTCGTGGCCTAGAGGTTGCTGTGTTTGCCCCTCGTTTAATAGGTCCCGAGTTCGAATCCGGAGAGCGACGGAAAATTTCCCCCTTTAATTTTTTTCTCCTATAATATGACCTTATGCAGTTTCGAGTGCCATAAAACACGTACCAAACAGACACAAAAACTACACTGTCATCGCCATCTACATGTGGCCTAATATGTGTCACGACGCGATCGAATCAGGCGCTCGTCATTTTTTGGCATATGAAGTTATTGGTATAAACTTAAAGCCAGTCCATTTGCCTTTCTTTCGATGAAAACAATGCTAATTTATCTTGCACTCATTTCGAGATATTTGCGATTGAAGGAGGTGGGGTGGCCTGGTTTCAGAGCTAAAATAATCGAGAAAATGGCAGCCAAAGTTTACTTTTTTGAAAATTTACATCTTTTATGCATTTAATAAAAATTCAAACTGAAATAAGTTTTTAAGCGCGCATAAAAGGTGTTGAGCAAAAAAAAATTCCATAAAAATTCCAAAACCTGCGGGAAAATGATTTCACCACACTGCCTCACATAGACCCCTTTGCACACATCTATATCGGGCAATCTGTGGTCAAATATTTCCCCAACCATAGAACATAGACTCTCCAACTTTTCCACAATGACTTATACCAATCTGTCTCAACAGACGAATATTTTTAAAACATCTGTGCATTATGTGAAATGGTGAAATGGTATATTTTTAACGCACCAATCAACACTATTAGGTTATTTAAGATGCGGGGCCTCCGAGTTCAACGTACATCTCCGAAAGGACAGAGCCAAGTGGGAAAATCGTGTAAAGTGCCTTTCCCAGAGACACAACGTCGGACCGAGCTGAGGCTCGAACCCCCGAACCCGCAACCTCACGATTACGCGTCCGGTAGCCTAACCACTAGGCTACCGACGCCACATGCAATAGAATCTATGTATTCTGGAAACTTCCTTGATAGCTTACTAATAATTTTTAAAATCCAATTCGATGGTTTTCCTACAAGCTTTGAAAGACTTACAACCAATGAGCTGGTACAATAGCACGATTTAAAAACAAGTCTGTCCTACTTTTTCTAATCACGGCGTTACGCTAATGGAACTCATGTTTAGAGAACCTTAATAAGTGCAATTAAATGGGACACTTGTTCAAACAATCATCAGTAGCGTGTAACCCAACTAACCAGGATTTGGCGCTCATATGACCTTATGCAGTTGCGAGCGCCGTAAAACCCCATACTAAAAAAAAGTCCCAGGATTTTCCTCGATGCCGAGTCAGTTGACCCATGACCTTGGGATGGCCGTGTCCCTGGCAACAGTCGCCCATGGGCCACATAGGGCTGCTCCTTTCACAATAAAGTCATTAATACTTCATTACCACATACATACACACAGAGGGGGGAGAGAGAGA
>NW_004798015.1:83906-85205 GCF_000002075.1 Aplysia californica | reverse complement strand
GGGAGAGAGAGAAAGAGAGAGAGAGAGAGAGAGAGAGAGAGAGAGAGAAGAGCAGAGAGAGAGAGAGCACACATACTGATGACGTCAAGTCGCCTTAATTATATAACTCAATGCCAGTAGATCTAACAACTAACACTATGGGCAGCGGGGGGCTCGTGCCTGTGTGACGTACTACACAAACAAACATGGCCGCCGCTCTCCCTCCGGGGACCAGCAGTGAGGGACGGGCGGCCGAGCGATGCCGAGAGCCAAATGTCAACAAGGATGACAGGACACATTATCGCGTCTGTGACACAACACACTCTGACTTCACAGTGTCATCGTTCCCCCCCCCCTTTTGTTCTGTCTGTTATTTGTGGTTTTTCTCTTAGATCTCTGTTCTTAGTGAGTCTCCTGTGCCCAGCTCGTTCAGATCGGTGGCGCTCCAAGCTCTTTCCACACAACGTTACATCATTACATCATTTAAGAGGCTGGCTGCTCTCATTGAGCCAACCCGGGCCATCCCGGCCTCAGATAGGACATGACATTCGAGTGTAGACGAGCAGCTTACTTAAGTGCGGAAGATTAGAGGTGTTGCAAGAGAGTAGTAGCGTACTAAGAAAAGGAGGAGAGATAAGGACGATAGATGTTTGAAAGGAAAGAAGAGGGATAGATAAGGACGTTTTTAGTTTTAGTGGAGGTTTTTCGGTGCTCGCAACTGCATAAGGTCATATGAGCGCCAGACGATTAGAGGTGTTACAAGAGAGTAACAAACATAAAAAAGAAGGAAGGGAGATAAGGACGATAGATGTTTCATAGAAAAGAAAAAGCAAACCACACCAGAGCACCCGCCAACCACCCACAGATAAGGACGATAGATGTTTGATAGGAAAGAAGGAGGTGAGACAAGGACGATAGATAGGAAAGAAGTAGGAGAGATAAGGAGAATAGGTGTTTGATAGGAAAGAAGGAGGACAGAATAATTATAAGGACGATAGAAGTTTGATAAGAAAGAAAGAGGAGAAATATGGACAATAGATGTCTGATAGGAAAGAAAAAGGAGGAGAGATAAGAACGATATGTGTTTGATAGGAAAGAAGGAGCAAATGATGCCAGAGCACCCACCAACCACCGGCATGAATTTTATCAAATGGGCTCGGGCTTCGAGCGTGACAAAGAAATATAGGACAAAATAAAAATGTAATTAAGTTTGGTGTAACGTGTGTGGCAAGAAATCTGTGGCGGCTCAGTTGATCATGATGTTGATTGGTTAATCGGATTTCCGAGGCTGTGTTGAGGGTGGCCCTGTGGGTGTGGAGA
>NW_004798015.1:79228-80321 GCF_000002075.1 Aplysia californica | reverse complement strand
TCTCACTCTCTTTCTTTCTCTCTCTCACTCTCTCTCTCTCTCACACACAAATCTTTCTCTATCTCTCTCTCTCTCTCTCTCTCTCTCTCTCTCTCTTTCTCTCTCTCTGTCACACACACACCCACACACACACACACACCCACAATGGCCTCTTGTCGGTACCGCCTCTGTGAGAGCCACATGGACGTCAAAGCCACAGCTCTCTGGCACAGAACAACAGCGCAATAGTACAATTGTTTGTTCAAGTACATATATTGATGAGTCTAGTTTCGTGAGAGTTTCACGGCACTTGCATGCAACGCAATAAGGTCATATAAATGCTAAAGAAAATAATGTGTTACAAGAGAGTAACAAACACAAAAAAGAAGGAGGAGAGATAAGGGGGATAAATGTTTGATAGCAAAGAAGGAGCAAACCACACCAGAGCACCCGCCAACCACCTACTAAGTAAAGAGAAGCACGTCGACATAATAATGGTCATTTGGTGTTGAGGAAAAAGTAGGGCAGACAGACAGAAAGAATAAAGGGAGAGTAAAGAAGTAGGACCTACCGGTGGCGCCCTCCAAGCACTTGCACAATACAACAGTACAAAAGTACAACATTTATTGTTTCAGTAAAGAGAAGCGAATCGACACAATAATTGTTATTAAGTGCTGGAAAAAAGTAAGAGAGTAACAAATGAACCAAAAAAAAAGAATGACGGGAGATAAGGAACAGGGACGTTTTTTTATTTTAAAAAAAATAGTAGAGAGTTTTACGGCGCTCGCAACTGCATAAGGTCATAATATGAGCGCAAAGGGGTGGGTGTCAACAGAGAAGACTTTACAAGGAATCAGACTTACTCTGTTCACCTCTCTAGCCTCAACAGCACAAAGTCTGCTTCGACTATCAAGTCAAGGCACCCCGGAAATAGCGGGTCACAAAAACATACAAAAGAAGTAGAGGAAAGTTGACGATAGTAAGGATTAGGAAAGAAAAAGCAGATGCAGTTCCCTGTTGTAGTTCAGGCACAGTATGAGCATCACATTGATGAATCACCCCATTTACATGTACTCTTACAATTCTGCTGTAGATAAGAACATGTGAGAGTCCC
>NW_004798015.1:75746-76917 GCF_000002075.1 Aplysia californica | reverse complement strand
CCAGGTTTTTGGGTTTTTTATCGAATGATTATTTGGCAAGCCACCTTTCATGCCTTTTTAAGAACACATTTCTGTGTGGATTTTTACTGAAAAACGTTGATGGAATGCATATTAATAAAAGATGTAAATTTTCATCAGTTTCCACGGACTCTCAAGCTGAGGGTTTAACTCAACTTTTTGGCGGCCATTTTCTCGCTAATTTTATTTCTGAAACCAAGCGACCCCCACCTCCTTCGATCGCAAATACCTTGAATTGTATACAACAAATTCTTTTTTAAAAATCAAAAGCAAGGCAAATGGACATGCTTTAAGATTATACAAATAACTCCATATCCCGCACAATTGACGAGCGCCTGATTCCACCGCGTCATGACACAACTTATTACACCACAGCTCGGGGGTCGTGTTGGCCTGACCCTGACTGAGTGGAGGGAATAATACCCGGGTCTCTCGGTCTGATGCTGGTCTCAATTCATTTTCCATGTCTTGTCTTGTCTTGTTTTGTCTTGTCTTGTTATGTCTTGTCTTGTTATGTCTTGTCGTATCTTGTCTAGTTTTGTATTTTCTTGTCTTATCTTGTCTTGTCTTGTCTTGTCTTGTCAAGTTTTGTTTTGTCTTGTCTTGTCTTATCTTGTGTCTTGTCTAGACTTGTCTTATCTTTTCTCATCTAGTTTTATTTTGTCTTGTCCAGTTTTGTTTTGTATTGTTTTATTTCGTTTTGTTTTATCTTGTCTTACCTTGTCTTATTTTTTTTTTGCCTCGTCTTTATCTTGTCTCATCTTGTTTTATTTTGTCTTGTCTTGTCCAGTCTTGTCAAGTTTTGTTTTGTATTGTTTTGTTTTGTTTTATCTTGTCTTGTCTTGTATTTTATTGTCTGATCTTGTCTTGTCTTATCTTGTCTTGTCTTGTCTTGTTATAGAAAAAAATAGACACGGAAGTACGGAGATATTATTATTGTGATTTAAAAGGCACCGAATGTAACCTTTTTTCCTGCCTGCCTGTCTGTCTGTCAGTCTGTGTGCCTGTATGTCTGTCTGCCTGCCTGTCTGTCTCTTTGTTGGTCTCTCTCTGTCTGTCTTTCTGTCTGTCTGTCTCTCTCTTTCTCTCTCCCTCTCCCCCTCTCCTCACCCCCTCTCTCTCTCTCTCTCTCTCTCTCTCTCTTTCTCTCTCT
>NW_004798015.1:73529-75217 GCF_000002075.1 Aplysia californica | reverse complement strand
CTGTCGACATTTCTACAGCTTTCTGTCTGGTGTGGAGAGATATCTGTTGACATTTCTACAGCTTTCTGTCTGGTGTGGAGAGATACCTGTCGACATTTCTACAGCTTTCCGTCTGGTGTGGAGAGATATCTGTCGACATTTCTACAGCTTTCTGTCTGGTGTGGAGAGATATCTGTCGACATTTCTACAGCTTTCTGTCTGGTGTGGAGAGATATCTGTCGACATTTCTGAAGCTGCTTTCAGTCTCATATACATGGCTTGCCTGTGTGTTCATTCCGTCAGTCGTTTCAGAAGTCATGGGAAAGAGAGAGAAGGGGAAAGGGAGAGAAAGTGAGAGAGAGAGAGAGGGGGGAGAGGGGGAGGGAGAGAGAGAGAGAGAGTGTGTGAGAGAGAGAGATAGAAAGAGAGAGAGTGTGGAGGGAGGAAGGGAGATAAAGACAGAGAGAGAGAAAGATAGGGGAAGAGGGATAAAGAGAGGGGGGAGAGTAAGAGGGAGAGAAAGAGGGAGAGGGGGAGCGAGAGAGACAGAGAGGGAAAGATTGACAAAGAGGGAGAGAGAGAGAGAAAGAGGGCGAGAGAGAGGGAAAGGGGGAGGGAGAGAGAGAGGGAAAGGGGGATGAAGAGAGAGAGAGAGAGAAACAGAGAGAGAAAGAGGGGGAGAGGGGGAAGGGAGAGGGGGAGGGAGAGAGCGAGAGAAAGACACAGAGAGAGAGAAAGATAGGGGAAGACGAAAAGCGAGAGAGAGAGGGGGGAAGAGTAGGAGAGAGAGACAGAGAGAAGGAGATATTTGTGTTTGTTAGAGGGGGGGGGTGGAATAATGATGAGGATGTTATGAATTTTTAAGGCCGTATTGGTCTAAGGGTGTGTCTGAGTGTGTGTCCGGGTGTGTGTCTGGGTTTGTGTGTACGTGTGTTCGTTTGCGTATCTGAGCATCTGTCATTGCGTGCGTGTGCGTATGTGCGTGCGTGTGCGTGTGCGTATCTGATACCATTGTATGCGTGTACATGTGCGTGAATATGCGCATTTGTCTCTTTGTTTGTGTGCAAGACTTGCTTGTGTATCTATGCCCCTGTGTTTTTAGCCTTTAACGTAGATTATCAACATTCCAATCCTAATTTCCTATTCTAAGCTACGACAAAAAAAAGAACACAAGGACAATGAAGGAACAAATACCTCTGTTCCTAGCTGGGGCTAAAGGAGCCCGGATTATCCTCACTAACCACATTTGAAAA
This sequence comes from Aplysia californica, assembly GCF_000002075.1. NCBI lineage: Eukaryota > Metazoa > Mollusca > Gastropoda > Aplysiida > Aplysiidae > Aplysia > Aplysia californica. The sequence goes on along the minus strand of NW_004798015.1, from coordinate 73,985 downwards.
GAATCTTTAAAATCCTGGGCACTGGTTATTGTCCTTCCGGTTTGGCAGATCTCACTTTCCGTCTCCGGCTGAGATGTCCGGATTTTTCCACAATGCCAATCGATTTCTCAGCGCGCGCTCTCTGCCTGTGTATTTGATTGAAGCCTTTGAAGTGGCTGTTAGGGTTCTCAGATTTGCCTCAATCGCACCCAAATACTGAATACAGCTCTCGGGGGGGTTGTGGGTGGGGGTGGAGGGAAAAGACATTATGATGGATGCTGGGTTGGTGGTTGGTGGTTGGTGATTGGTGGGTTGTGGGCTTCGTCTGTGTTCATGTTTCTTCCTGTTAAGTACTGGTGGATGGATGGATGGATGGACGCATGGTTAGATAGATAGATAGATAGATAGATAGATAGATAGATAGATAGATAGATAGATAGATAGATAGATAGATAGATAGATAGATAGATAGATACG
>NW_004798015.1:71002-72870 GCF_000002075.1 Aplysia californica | reverse complement strand
TAAAAACACCGAAACGACTGAAAGCGAGAATTCGACGAATCACTCGAATCAGACCAAATTTGAACTTGGAAGGAGCGTTTTTCTCACCATGACAATGCCCCCCCCTGCATTCGAGTACCAGAACAAGGGAGACAATCACCTCGTTTACGTTGACAACACGGCCACACCAAACTCATTCTCCTCAATTTGGCTCCTTCAGACTTTCACATTTTCTGTCCTAGAAAAGAATCATTGACAGGTCAACATTATGGAAACGATGGAGAAATCAAGACTTCTGTATCCCGAAAACTAACCTGATAAGTTTTACGAAGCTGACATAATATGATCGTTGACTTAGTAAAAGGTGGACAGTGGCAATTGAACGGAATGGAGACTAAACTGAGGAATAACAATTATCTGATCCTCAGATGCTCCTCTTCAATTTGAGGTATGATAGTTGCAAGTGTGTTCTATTTTCTTTAAGTTATTAACAAACATGCATCACTTTTTGGCTCACCCTTGTAGATAGATAGATAGATAGATAGATAGATAGATAGATAGATAGATAGATAGATAGATAGATAGATAGAAATGTAGACACATAGACATAGAGAAACATAATCTTGTTTCACTCTATTCTCAATAAATAGATAAATAGATAGATAGATAGATAGATAGATAGATAGATAGATAGATAGATAGATAGATAGAAACGTAGACACATAGACATAGAGAAACATAATCTTGTTTCACTCTATTCTCACCAGAAGTCGCTCCTCATCTAAACTGTGTCGATCGGGGCGTTAAAAAAATGCGCAAAACCCATACTTTTCAACAAGAACCGTTATTATAGAATTATCACCTGAGGCCACAATAAGAGGTTACCACACGTCACTCCCAGGTCACATCAATCCATCAATAACTCACTCCGTCTGCTACTGAATGGAGCTGGCAACAGACGAATCTCATATTTTTTTCCGTTTTTGTTTTTTGTTTTTTGTTTTTGTCATAGTTTTACGGCGCTCCCAACTGCATAAGGTTATACGAGCGCGTGGGACACATTAAACATTTTCAGTTGGTAGGAAATTTTGAATTTTGCACCAATGGCGGCGGAAGGCTACTCTTATCGATTTTAGTCCTCCAAGGGATCTTTAACGTGCACAACTTGCAAACGCAAAAAAGAAAAAGGGGAGAAGATAAAGACAAAAATGTTTGATAGGAAAGAAGAAGCAGACCACATCAGAGCATCCGTCAACCACCCACAGAGTACCTTAGATCAGAGATACCATCACTGTGAGTACTTTAGGTTTGTGATATCATCGCTAAATTATCTCCAGGAGTACTAAGAGGTAAGAAAAGAAGTAGGACCAACCAGTGACACCCTCCAACCACCCACACAGACAGAAACAACAGTGATAACAAAAAGAAGTAGGACCTACCAGAGACACCCTCCAACCACCCACACATACGGAAACAATAGAGATAACAAAAAGAAGTAGGGATTACCAGTGACACCCTCCAACCACATACACAGACAGAAACAACAGAGATAAGAAAAAGAAGTAGGACCTACCAGTGACACCCTGCAACCACCAACACAGGCAGTAACAACAGTTTTAGTTTTTGGAAGAGTTTTACGGCACATGTATCACAATAAGGTCATATAAGTACCGAAGATTAGAGGTGTTACAAAGGAGTAACAAACACAAAAAAGAAGGAGAGGAGAAAAGGACGATAGATGTTTGATAGGAAAGAAGAAGCAAAACCACACCAGAATGTGTGTGTGTGTGTGTGAGTGTGTTGTGTGTGTGTGTGTGTGTGTGTGTGTGTTTGTTTGTGTGTGTGTGGCTGGCTTAGAGAAGGTCGATTCTGACGTAAGTCTGTGTGTG
>NW_004798015.1:62095-68749 GCF_000002075.1 Aplysia californica | reverse complement strand
TTTCTTGTAAAAAGGTAGGAGACTTGAAAAAAATAACACTGCACACCGGGCTCACGCTGTCCTAGCCCTGACAATGGGGTGAAAGTTTACGACACACTTTCCCCTAGTGACACAGTTACCTACTCTCCCATTGGACCTTTGTTAGGCGCTGTCTACTTTCCTCGACTACACGGCCTAATCCAGCTCGTGGAGTGCTGTGTATGCATGTTTGTGTGTGTGCTGCTGAGATTTAACCGTTATTAATTACATCATACCACTTTTGAGGCAACTTTTTCATCAGATGAAAATTAATTAGAGAAGTTTGGAGGTGAAGTGGTTTCGTCCCCACCATCCAGAAGAATTAAAGGTGACTCTTCTCGTTTGAATGGTTCTCAAAATGCCGTGGCTCGCGGCGAGTATGGAAAAATCCCCACTGTTTTGTTCTTGTTGCTCGTTATTTGGTGGTAAAGAAGTGAAAGCAACCTAAGCCCCACCCAAATTTTGGTCCACCCACCGCCACTGAGTAAGAGTGTTACGGCACTTGCAATACAATAAGGTCATATAAGTGCTGAAGAATACAGGTGTTACACACAAGAGAGTAACAAACACAATAAAGAAGAAGGGGAGGTAAAGATGATAGGTGAGGCAGCCTAGCGTGGTGGAATCAGGCTTTGGTCTAAATAATCAAAGTGAAGAAACAAGCATTTTTTCTCAGGTTTGGGAATTTTTATCAAATATTTGTTTTTTGGCTCAGCACCTTTCATGCATATTAAAGAAATAAATTCTGTTTGGACTTTTTATGAAAAACGTTGATTAAATGTACAAAAAATGTAAATATTCAATTACCACGGATTTTTAAGCTAAGGAAATAACTAATCTTTGGCGTACATTTCCTCACTAAATTTACTTCTGAAAACAGATGAGCCCCACCTCCTTCATTCGCAAATATTTCAACTTGTATTCAAGATAAATGGATATTTTATTCCTCCAAATAAAGACGAGTGAACATGCTTTATGATGGTACCAATAACTCTACATGCCCAAAAATTGACGAGAGCCTGATTCCACCACGCAGCCTCACATAGATGTTTGATAGGAAAGAAGAAGCAAACCACACCAGAGCACCCGCCAACCACCCGCGCGCCGCTTCAAGCTACATGTTCTGTGGAGACACCGGGTAGTACGGTTGTTTTTTTTTGTTTTTTTTTTTTGGGGGGGGGGGGGGGGGGTAAGTGTTTTACGGCGTTCGCAACTGCATAATGTCATATGAGCGCGCGGGACACATCAAAACATTTTCAGTTGGTAGGAAATTTTGACTTTTGCCCGAGTGCAGGCCTGAGCGTTGGCCTCTCTTTCAAAGGTCCCGGGTTTGAATCCGGGTAGCGACCGAAATATATTCTTCTCTAAAATTGTCTCCTTTCACCTCCTTTCCTGCTCTCTAACAATGTTCTGTCGTCTTCTTTCGTCTTCTCTTTCTGCCTTCACCCCTTCACTTCCTTTGCCCCCTCCTCTTGGCTCCTGACTCTTTCTGCAGCCTTTCTACTGCTACTCTTTGACCCCTTCTTACAGCTGTCTTTCTGCCACACCCCTGATCTTCTGGTAGGAAAGATCTACACCTAGCCTTCTCGGACAAGGGCAAAAAATCTCGAAGGGTCCGTGTGCAAGTTGCGCTTTTTTAAGATCCCTTGGTGGTCTATAATCGATGAGACTAGGCTTCGGCCGCCACCCGGGCAAAATTCAAACTTTCCTACCAACTGAAAATATTAGGTGTGTCCCGCGCGCTCAAATAACCTTATGCAGTTTCGAGTGCCGCAAAACACTTACAAAAAAGTGGGAAATTCGTGTAAAGTGCCTTTCCCAAGGACACAGCGTCAAACCGTTCTGAGGCTCGAACCTCGGAACCCGTAATATCACGATTGCGAGTTTCCGTTGCCTAAACCGATGCCACTCCTGACTAGTAAAAGTTTTATGCGCTTGCTACACAATAAGGTTATATAAGTGCTGAAGATTAAAGTGGTTACAAGAGAGTTGTAGCTTTAGTAAGTGTTTTATGGTACTTGCAACATAATAAGGTCATAAAAGTGCCGAAGATTAGAGGTGTAACAAGAGAGTAACGTAACAAACATAAAAGTAAAAGAGGAGGAGGGGAGATAAGGAAGACAGATGTTTTATTTGAAAGAAGGAGTTAACCACACAATGAGCACGGGTGTTGATAGCTACTTTACCATCTAGAGAGACGGGCAGATTTGAATTAATGTCGGTTTGTGCCTAACGAGCGACCACGCTTTATGTCTCCCTAGAGGGGGGGGGGCAAAGGTAGTAAGCCCCCCCCCCTTGGGAAGTGCCAATGAAGTGTCTTTAAGCCATTCCCAAAGGAGGGATATTAACATGTTCTTATGCAAAGTAGAATTTATGTGAATGGGCTGATACATCAATGTCATTGTCATACAGTGCCCGAACTGCAACAGTGAACTGCTGCTTTTTCTTTCCTCATCTTTACTATCGTCATTTGCCTCTACTTCTTTACTAAGTTTGTCACTCTCTTGTGAGCTGTTATTTCCGGGGTGCCTTGATAGTCGAAGCAGACTTTGTGCTGTTGAGGCTAGAGAGATAAGCAGAGTAAGCCTGATTCCTTGTTTGGATTCTCTGTTGACATCCACCCCTTGGCGCTCATATGACCTTACGCAGTTGCGAGCGCCGTAAAACCTTACTAAAACTAAAATAGAGGTAGTAGACTGGAATAATGATTGTATATTGGCCGATAGGCCTAGGATGTGAGAAGACCTGGTGTTTATGGCTATGACCTACGGAACAACGTCGAGTATTTCACCCACAATGTCCTCCTCTCTCCCCTCCTCTCTCTCTCTCTCTCTCTCTCTCTCACCCACAATGTCCTCCTCTCTCCCCTCCTCTCTTTCTCTCACCAACAATGTCCTCCTCTCTCCCCTCCTCTCTCTCTCTCACCCACAAAGCACGAGAGGTCAGGACGACAGATGTTTGACAGGAAGGAAGGAGCAAGCTACACCAGAGCACCCGCCATCCACCCACTTCGCCGCTCCAATCAGCGGCTCATGCAATCTTGCATTCTGTTTTTCACGATCCAAAAACCGGACTCTGACAATTTATTCGCCACACCATCATTAGGTTTTATAGTTTTAGAAAGTTCAGTGAACTCCTGGGGCGAGAAAATGTCACATTATTCAAGACATTTTTTTGTCTCTCGTTTTCTTTGGGTAGACAGTTCGTGGGGAAGACAGAGGGGGGTGATGGACAGACGGGAAGACAGACACAGAGACTGAAAGGTATACATACAGAGACAGACAGACAGACAAAGATTGGAACGTCGACAGGGATAGACAGACAGGCACACACACGCGCGCGCGCGCGCGCACACACACACACACACACACACACACACACACACACACACACACACAGATTGTTATAGAGATAAAGAGAGAGAGAGAGAGAGAGAGAGAGAGAGAGAGAGAGAGAGAGGGGGGGAGGGACTGTAGGACAGTTGTGGACAAAAAGAAAACCTTAATTAAATGAGGCATCATGGTGGAATCAGGCGCTCGTCAATTTAGGGGCATATGGAGTTATTGGTACCATCTTAAAGCCTGCCCATTCGCCTTACTTTTGACGTACAGAATGTCCATTTATTATCTTCAATGCAAGTCAAGATATTGTCGAATGAAGGAGGAGATGGCGCTTATATTATGACCTTATGCAGTTGCGAGCGCCGTAAAACCCTACTAAAAATAAAATGAGGTGGGGCCGCCTGGTTTCAGAGGTAACATTAGCGAGAAAATGGCTGCCACAGTTGCGTTATTTCCTTAGCTTAAGAGTCCGAGGAAATTGAAAATTTACATTTTTGTGCCTCTAATCAACATTCTTCAGTAAAATCCACACAGAAATGTGTTCTTTAATGAGCATGAAAGGCGTTGAGCCAAAAAAAAAAAGAAAATTCGATAAAAATTCACAAACCTGTGGAAAAAAGGCCAGTTTCTTCACTTTTATTATTTTGACGAGCGCTTGATTTCACCACTCTGCCTCACAGATCGGACACAATAAACAAGTGCGTAGACAAAATAATGCTGTACCTCCGCTCCCACCCCACCCCATCCTGTATCAAAAATTCAAAAGAAACACACAAAAAACAAGAAACCCCCCAAAAAATAAAAAGAAACAAGAACCCCCCCCCCCGGATGGATCCCCCCAAATAATCAAACAGTTTGGAACTCCATGACAAAGTGTGTACACAAAAAAAAAGTGTTTTGTATAAAATCCCCAAACCCACTAACTTAGTTTAGTTTCAGTAACAGTTTTAAGGCACATGCAACACAATAAAGTTATATAAGTGCCGGAGATTAGAGGTGTTACAAGAGAGTAACAGACACCAAAAAAAAAAGGAGGAGAGATCAGGACGATAGACTTTTGATAGGAAAGAAAAAAGCACTAACTGTTTAAGGTGACTGGTAACCTTTTCTTGATCACTTCACCGGCCGGGAAGAAGAGCTCTATATAATAATTCACCTGTTTTTCTCAGACAGTTTTTTTTTCCCTTTGTATTCTGACCAGACAATGTATTCGTGTCTGGGTCATGGCGACGTCACTCTACTAGCTTTATTAGTAGAGGTTTTACCGCGTTCGCAACTGCATAAAGTCATATGAGCGCCAGAAGATTAGAGGTGTTACAAGAGAGTAACAAACATAAAAAAGAAGAAGGGGGAGATAAGGACAATAGATGTTTCATAGGAAAGAAGGAGCAAACCACACCAGAGCACCCGCCAACCAACCACGACATCACTCTACATCTTAATGTGTGAGAAGACAAGGGTAAACACTCATCATAAATACAGTTAAGGCCTAGTTTAGTTTAGGTTTACGGCATTTGCAATTTCGTAAGGTCATTTAAGTGCCGAAGAACAGATAATGTGTTACATTCCCAAAAATAGAAGGAGAGATAAATAATATGTATAGTAGATGTTTTAGTTTCAGTAATAGTTTTACGGCACTTGCAGCACAATAAGGTGATATACGTGCCGATGATTTGATCTGGAGGTTTTGCAAGAGAGTAACAAACATAAAAAAAGAAGGAGGAGAGATCAGGACGATAGATGTTTGGTAGGAAAGAAGGACCAAATAACATCAAATCACCTGCCAACCACCCACCTCACCATTATATTATACGAGAAGACAAGGGTTAACTAGCACTCACATTATTGCACGAGAAGGCAATCTCCCATTAGTCACATCTTAACAGAATGTCCAGACTTTGGAGAGCCTGAAGGAAGTATTCTAAATGAAAAAAAAATCGCAAGATCTGTTCACCGTCGTTGATCCCAACAGAATTCTTGATTTTACAAAGGTCATTAGCCTTTCATGAAATGATGAATAACGCTATTTAAATTTTAAATGTTATTTAAAATGATATTTTAAACTAGACATTTTTTAACAACGAATTTTTTTACATTTTAGTCGAAATAATTACCAAAATCAAGCCGTGTTGTGAACTGTTGTGAGTGCAACCAACCCGTGTTTCGTGAACTCTTGTGACCTTTTGCAGTTTGCGAGCTCCGTAAAACTCTTACTAAACTAAACGAGAAGACTAGGGTTAACTAACACTCGTCATATTGTACGAAAAGACAAGGGTTAACATTTATCACAGTGTTTAGTTCAGTTTAGGTAAGAGTTTTACGACATAATACGGTCATACTAACGGCGAAGAATAGATTATGTGTTACAAGAGAGTAACGAAGGAGGACAGATAAGGACGATTGACGTTTGATAGGAAAGAAGGAGCAAATCACACCAGAACACCCGCAACCACCCACCTCACGATATTGTACGAGACAAAAGGTTAATGAACACTCACCATAATAATGTGTGTGAAAATACAAAAGGGTTAACTTTCACTCACCATATTGTGTGTGAAAAGACAAAAGAGTTAACTAACACTCACCATATTGCGTGAAGAAGACAAAGGGTTAACTAACATTCACCATATTGGGTGTGAGAAAACAAGGGTTAACTTTCACTCACCATATTGTGTGTGAAAAAACAAAAGGGTTAGCTAACACTCACCATATTGTACGAGAAGACAAGGGTTAGCTTACACTCACCATATTGTGTGTGAAAAGAAAAAAAAAGGGTTAACTAACACTCATCATATTGCGTGTGTGAAAAGACAAAGGGTTAACTAACACTCACCATGATATTGTGAGTGAAAAGACAAAAGGGTTAAGTAACACTCACCATATTGCGCGAAGAAGACAAAGGGTTAAAACCGAACAGACGAGCATAGCTCAATACATCGACGAGAAACCCATTTGGATTATTATACCGTGTTCCCCCAAGCCCGGACTCCTCTTGCCCCAAGCTCCGACTGGCTGAGACTTGAGAGAGAGAGAGAGAGAGAGCATAGGTCGCACCATTCCTCTTCTTTCTTTTTTTCCTTCTTTCTTTCTAAATTTCTTTTTTTCTTTCTTTCTTTCTTTTTTCTTTCTTTCTTTCTTTTTTTTTTTTTTCTTTTCTCTCTTTCTTTCTTTCTTTCTTTTTTTCTTCTTTTCTTTCTTTCTTTCTTTCTTTTTTTTCTTTTTTTTAGATAGAGAGAGAAGGCGGGGGAGGGGGTTGGTGGATGGGTGGGAATGGTGGTGGTTTGTGAGTGTGTAC
>NW_004798015.1:51507-61434 GCF_000002075.1 Aplysia californica | reverse complement strand
TGAGTCCTTGGGAAAGGCACTTTGCACAAATTTTCCTCACTTCACCCAGGTGGAAATGGGTACCCGTCTATAGACAGTGAAAGATATTGTCAGTTTGATAGTGTTTGAGCGCGTGAAATCCGCAGCTTGCACTGTATGCTTCCTGGGAAGCTGAGAATGTTTCTGAGTGTTCTCAGAGGGTCTGCTGAGGTAATAATAGTTGTAAAACGCATAGAGCATGCTCTTGAGCATGGATATGCGCTATATAAATGCAATTATTATTACTATTATTATTATTAACCTTGTTTAGTTTTAGTAGAGGTTTTACGGCGCTTGCAACTGCATAAGGTCATATGAGCACCAGAAGATTAGAGGTGTTACAAGAGAGTAACACATATAAAAAAATAGAAGATAAGGACGATAGATGTTTGAAAGGAAAGAATGAGCAAACCACACCAGAGCACCCGCCAACCACACACGAACAACAACTGGAGAAAACACAGTCACAGGGTGGTCAGAACATAGTACGGTGACAACTGACAGTCAGAACAAGGTACGGTGACAACTGATGGTCAACTTGACCACTAGACGGTCAGAACACAAGACGGCCAGAACTGATGGTCAGAACACAGGGCGGTGACCACTGATAGATAGTCAACTGATAGTCAACTTGACCTCCCAGAGGGCTGCTCCCTCACCTTCATGTCTGTCACCGTCTACTTCCAGCCGAAGAGCAGAGGACACAGTTCTGATGTGAGGAGATAGTTTGTTTGTTAGTCTGTTTGTTTGTTTGTTTGCTCGTTTGTTTGTTTGTTTGTTTGTTTGTTTATTTGTTTGTTTGTTTGTTTGTTTGAGTAAAGAGAATCACATCGACACAATAGTAATCATTAAGAGCTGGGATAATGTAAGACAGACAGAAACAACAGGGGGGGGGGGGAGTAAAGAAGTAAGTTTAGTTTAGTTTTAGTAGAGTTTTACGGCGCTCGCAACTGCATAAGGTCATATGAGCACCAGAAGATTAGAGGTGTTAAAAGAGAGTAACAAACATAAAAAAGAAGAAGGGAAGATAAGGATGATAGATATTTGATAGGAAAGAAGGAGCAAACCACACCAGAGCACCCGCCAACCGCCCGCTAAAAAAGTAAGACCTACCAGTGGCGCCTTCCAACCACCAGCGAGGAGATTGCAAAGAAGAGAGTTGACTGAAAGAGAATTCATCCAAATGTTAGTCCTTGTTTGAGCTGGTTTTCAGTTTAGTCTTAGTAAGTGTTTTACAGCACTTACAAGACAATAATGTCATATAAGTGCTGAAGATTAGATGTGTTACAAGAGAGTAACAAACACAAAAAGAAGGAGGGGAGATAAAGACGATAGATGTTTGATAGGAAAGAAGAAGCCAACCACAAAAAAGCACCCACCAACCACACACTGAGCTGTTTTTTCTTCGAGTGAAAAGAAAAGAGCACAGTAACGGTCATCTAGTTCAGGAAACAGTAAGACAGATATACAGACAGACAGACAGACAGACAGACAGACAGACAGAAGAAGTGAACTGAAGTATGGCGCAACAGTGCCCCCCCCCCCCACTCTCCGGACAAACTTACCCCTAATTAGTACTTCCACTTCAGTCCCAAGTTCCCCACTTTTGATAGAAGTACCCAAGGGTATATCCACAAGGAAAGTACAAGCATTGTGCCACAGATAACGAAAACGACGGGATGATGAAATCACTGTCACAATTCTGTTTTTTAGTTTAGTTTTAGTAATTAGTGTTTTACGGCACTTGCAACACACTAAGGTCATATAAGTGCCGAAGATTTATTTTTTATTTTTTTAGTAGAGGGTTTTACGGCGCTCCCAACGGCATTTATAGGTCATATGAGCGCCAAGGGGCGGGTGTCAACAGAGAAGTCCTTACAGGGAATCAGACTTACACTGCTCACCTCTCTAGCTTCAGAAGGAGGAGAGATAAGAACGACAGATGTTTGACAGGAAAGAAGAAACAAACAATCAATTCTCTTTTTACAAGGATTCCTTAATTATTTCACTCGGACAAAAGACAACATCTACTTTCTTTTTTTTTTTTTTTGGTTTGAGTAAAGAGAAGCACACCGGAACAAAATAAAAGTCATTTAGTGCTGGGAAAAAGTAAGACAAAGAGACAGTTTTAGTTTAGTTTTAGTAGAGGTTTTACGGCGCTCGCAACTGCATAAGGTCATATGAGCGCCAGAAGATTAGAGATGTTACAAGAGAGTAACAACCATAAAAAAGAAGAAAGTGAAATGAGGACGATAGATGTTTTATGGGAAAGAAGAAGCAAACCACACCAGAGGACCCGCCAACCTCCCACACAGAGACACAGAAATAACAGAGGGAAAGTAAAAAAGTACGACATGTTGGACCTACCAGAAGCGCCGTCCAACCATACGCAACACGACCACCAAAAACAACAACCACAACAACATTAATAAAACTATTACAACAACAGCAGCAACAACAACAACAACAACAACAACTACTACTACAATAACAACTACAACAACAAAAATAACATGAATAAAGAAGAATTAGTAAGCACACCTAGATAATAAAATCTAAGTATGATTGTTCTGTGTCGTGCGGTGTTTGCAATAGCAGCGGCAAAAACAACAACAACAGCAACAACAATAACAGCAACAACAACAACAAAAGCAACAACTACAAGAACAACAACAACTACAACAAAAATAACATAAATAAAAGAAGAATCAGTGAGCCCAACTAAGAATAGTTGTTCTCTGTCGTGCAGTGTTTGCAAGAGCAATAACAACAACTACTATCACAAGTCAGACTGACAAGAACTACATTAACCAAAACCATAACCACAAAAAACAACAACAACCACAACCACAACCACAACAACAACAACAACCACAACCACAACAACAACCACAACCACAACAACAACAACAACAATTATCACAAGTCAGCCTTTCAAGAACTACAGCAACCGCAACCACCACCACCACAACAACAGCAACAGCAACAACAACAACAACAACAACAACAACAACAACAACAACAACAACAACAACAATAACAACAACAACAACAACAACAACAACAACAATAACAACAACAACAACAACAACAACAACAAGTCACGCTGACAAGAACTAAAGCAACCGCAACAACAACAACGACAAAAACAACAACAACAACAACAACAACAACAATAGCAAGGGAGGCGGTGGCCCTGGCGAAGAGCACGCTCTTCGGGGCTCCAAAACATTTCGAACGGATAGGCTACCACACACAACAACAACAGCAACAACAAGTCAGGTTGACACAAACTCTCCAGAACATTTCATCTTCTCTGGGCGTTCACCGACCCGGAAAGCGTTAGCGTACACTGTTGTTTTTTTACGTGTGTCCAACTTTAATATTGTTCTCCCAGAAAATTGTTCCTCCTCAAAATGTCCACCACCTATTCTGACAACCGTTGACATTTGCGTCACGACGCGATGGAATCAGGCGCTCGTCAATTTTTGAGGATGTGGAGTTATTGGTATCATTATGAAACGTATTCTTTTGTCTTACTATCGATGAAAGAAAAACACACCAATGTTGAATGGAAGTCGACTTTGTTTGAGAGGTAACATAAGCGAGGAAATGACCGCCAAAGTTTGTTAACTTGCATGAGAGCTTGAGATTCCTTAGAAATTAAAAATTAAAATTTTTTGGTTCCTTTTATCAACAACTTCCCAGTCAAATCGACACAGAAATGTGGTTGAAATGGAAATAAAATATCTTGAGCCGACCCCCCCCCCCCCCCCCCCACACACACACACACACCATAAAAAAATGAAGTTTGATAAAACAAATTGTCAATCCTGCGGGAAAAATATACCGGTTTCTTCAATTTCATTACTTTTGACGAGCAGCTGATTTCACCACGATCCCTCACATTTCGGTAAGTCGCCAGCAATACGTTCTGCCTGCGTAAGTGAAAGTAATTAAAGTCTCCGCTCTCTGAAGGTCACACAAAGCCTCACAATTATGTTTCCTATATACCTTTTTTTTATTTGCTCTTTTGTTTTTTTGTCCTGCTCGAATTTCTCTCATTCCGGAAATTACGTTCCGTCATGAGTCGGTTTGTTTTTTTTTGGTTTGTTTGTTTGTTTTTTGGGAGGTAAGAGATTATGTATACATCGGCACGGCTGCGGTCAACTGGTGCAGGAAAACAGTGCGCCACGGAACAGTCGCTCGTCGTTTTCAGCTAAACGAGGTTTGAAAAACGCCAGCGACAACATAGGGTGTGAAAAACGTCAGCTAAACGTGGAGAGTGAAAAACGTCAGCTAAAGGTGGTGAATACGTCAGCTAAACAAGGTGAGAAAAGTCTGCTAGACGTGGCGTATACGTCAGCTAAACGTGGTGAATACGTCTGCTAAACGAGGTGAGAAAAATATGCTAGACGTGGTCAATACGTCTGCTAAACGAGGTGATAAAAGTATGTTAGACGTGGCGTATACGTCAGCTAAACATGGTGAATACGTCAGCTAAACAAGGGGAGAAAAGTCTGCTAGACGTGGCGTATACGTCAGCTAAACGTGGTGAATACGTCTGCTAAACGAGGTGAGAAAAATATGCTAGACGTGATCAATACGTCTGCTAAACGAGGTGATAAAAGTATTTTAGACGTGGCGTATACGTCAGCTAGACGTGGTGAATAGATCGTTCAGACGTGACGAACTACGTCAGCTAAACGAGGTGAAAAACGTCAGCTAAACACATCCTAGAAACGTGGTGAAATTTGGCTTACGGTTGCCAAATGTCGGGGAGCTGTCCAAAGAAATGTCTTGCAACCGTCCAAAAATCTGGGTAGAGGGTAGCCCGTCTGTTGATACAAGGACATGGCAACACGGGAAAAGGTCGGTCATACCTTCATTAGTGCTGAGTGATATCTGTGTTTGCCTGTGAGCCGTGAATAAAAGTCGATTTATTGTTTCTTGTTTAAAAAGGGAGGGAGGACTTTTGGATTGGGTTGTGGGATGGGGATTGGGGGGTTGAGGGGGGGGGGAGGTTGAAGGGTGTTGTAGTTGTATCGGTTTTGTTATCTTGGAACAAACAGACGGAGGGAATGACGGCATTGTCTCTGCTGCACCACTCGTGGACTGTGACGTCACATTCATTGTCCGGACGTCACATTCATTGTCCGGCCCATCGGCGAATAACAGCACTCGGCAAACTGAACTTGCACCCATGGCCTCTCTCGAGGGACTGGGGGCGAGCATTGAGCGGGGAATCTCGTGGAATCACGGAGAATCACGGGGAATCACGGGGAGCGAGCAAATATCCCCCTGCCAGGGGGCACCACAATAGAATAGGCTAGCCACACACACACACACATACACACACACATACACACACATACACACACATACACGCGCGCGCGCAAAGCCAGGCTCTCGAGGTAAGTTGCCGATTATTGAAAGCTGGGAATAGTAGGAATCGACACCGAATCCACTTACTTGCTGACGATGTGATTTCTCCAGGCGGTTACCTGGTTGGCTCCGTTGAACATCTTCAGGATTTAGGATAACCTTGATTTCGAAACACTGCAAAACATCAATTGAAAGGGTTTTTTTTTTCAAAGCTGAATTCTTTAAAAAAAAGAAAAGAAACGGAAAAAAAACTTTGATGAAGAAAATAACTGGTAGGCTAATTAATAGTTGGTCGCTTTTAAGGACAAGAGGGCTAACCCAGCAGATTTCGAGGTTTTCCAGAAGTTTTGACCTACACCAAAAGTGGGCATTGCCCTACCTATAGGAGAAGTTTGGTTTCATTGGTGAGTAAATGTGTTTGGTTATAGAAAAAAACTCTTCTTGTCTTTTAAAGAAATTGAACAAGGGTCCAAAAACGTTTCCTCCGATTTTCTCAAAACAGTTAGTATACGTAAAAAGGAACCAGAACTTGTCTGTGGGTAGCACCAAAGATCGTGCATAACAAGATAGTTCACTCCTCTCTTTGAGACAATTAAAAAAGTGTCCTCAAAATTCGGTGTCGTCCACTTCTTCGAAAAAGGGCGGACTTTGCGAACAGAGTTACCCTACTAGTGTGGAAAAACAATAAAAGGGAAGCTAACATTCTGGGCTATTCCTAGTCTTCTTCTGAAGAAACGAAACAGAGTATCAAAACCATCAATAATTATTTATTTATAGAGGCACCAGCCGCCCAGGCTCGGGTCCTGTTTTAGCCAGAGCATAAAAAAGCAAAGACTGTAGCACCATCTGAAGCAATGCGTGGACTTCCGCAGACACTTTTTGGGCTAGGTGAACCATCTTTTAAGAGTACGGTCTTTGGTAGCACTAATCGCGGGGAATCTACTCCGGAATCGATTCCTCGCCCAGCACTATCTATCTACTCACACTCCCCACTCACTGACGGCCCACCAACCAGCCACCATCCATCCATCCATCCATCCATACAACAATATCAAGCCGAGAGGTTCCGTTATTGGCGGCACCTGTCTAATGATCGAGCGGCTTGCCCTCCAGGAACGCAAATCCGCGATCAGCGCGGTGGACAATTGTCGGGTGAAATAACATTGTTCCTGGCCGGGGGCCGCTAGACAACAACCTCATGATGGTGGCGTCCCCTAGAGCTGGGCGCAGAACTGATTCTGGAACCGATTCCCACGATTAATGCTACGGAAGAAAAGTTCCGACTCCATTTTAAGTAAACCGACAGTTATCGGTTACTTTAATAATTCAATTATTCTTTTCTTTTTCTTTTTTTTATAAAAATAGAATTTTTAAAAGAAAAATATTAGTTGATGTTTGGTACGTAGTGTTCCGAAATCAAGGTTATCCTACATTTTAAAGATGTTCGCAGCCAACCAGGAAACCACCGGAAGAAATCACATTATTAAAAAAGTAAGTAATTGGGTTCGGGGTCGATTCCTACGATTCCTAGCTTTCAATAATCGGGGGAACCTTGCCGCCCAGCACTGGCGTCCCCTCAGTTTTTGCCCGAGAATACCTTGCTTTGTAACAATCAATCTTCGCTCTTGTTGTCTTCTGAATCAGCTGTTTTTTTCCCTGGTTGGTTTCTGAGGGGGATTTTTGGGGTGGGTTCTTTCCTGTTGTTGGTTGTTTTTTTTTCTGGGGTTTTTGTTTCGTTTTGTTGGAGGAGGATTCTTTAGGTGTTTTGCTCTCCCCTGTGTGTATGAGAAATGAGAAATGTGCCGATTGGCCGTCCTCGCCAGGTCGCTTTGTGGTGGTTAAGTGTTTGTTGTCTGCGAGGTTGTGTTTCTGGTGCCATCCTGTATGTGTCTGTGTGTGTCTGAGTGTGCCTGTGTGTGTCTGTATGTAAATGTGGATTTCTTTCTGGTGTCTGTATGTGTCTGTGTGTGTCTGAATGTGTCTGTGAGTGTCTGTGGGTCTGTATGTGTCTGTATGTGCCTGTATGTATCTCA
This sequence comes from Aplysia californica, assembly GCF_000002075.1. NCBI lineage: Eukaryota > Metazoa > Mollusca > Gastropoda > Aplysiida > Aplysiidae > Aplysia > Aplysia californica. The sequence goes on along the minus strand of NW_004798015.1, from coordinate 53,998 downwards.
ATAGAAATGTGGGTTTGTTTCTGGTTTTTGTATGTGTCTGTGCGTGTCTGTATGTGGGTTTGTTCCTGGTGCCATTCTGTATGTGTCTGTATGTGTGTCTGTATGTGTCTGTATGTGTCTGTATGTGTCTGTATGTGTCTCTGTATGTGTCTGTATGTGTCTGTATGTGTCTGTATGTGTCTGTATGTGTTTGTACGTAAATGTGGGTTTGTTTCTGGTGTCTGTAGGGGAGAGTGGGGGAGGGAGGAGATTGTGTGTTGAAGACAGAGAGAGGGGTGAGAATGAGAGAGAAGACGAGAGAAAGAGGAAGAGAGAGAGAGGGGGAGGGGCGAGAGAACGAGATGGTGAGAGAGAGAGAGAGAGAGAGAGAGAGAGAGAGAGAGAGAGAGAGAGAGAGAGAGAGAGAGCGAAAGAACGAGAGAAAACGAGAAAGAGAGTGAGAGAGAGTCAGACTTCAAAATGATTTTACTGATTTGAAAAGCCTTTGGTCCATACATCCACACGTTATAACATATGACTCTGCAAATATATAAATTGGTGCAGTACATCAAGAGAGAGAGAAAAAGTGAGAGAGAGAGAGAGAGAGAGAGAGAGAGAGAGAGAGAGAGAGAGAGAGAGAAAGAGAGACGCCCCCCACTCCCCTAATCCTCTACAAGTTTGTGTTTGTCAAGCTCATCAGCCGCGCAATTTTTATCTCTTTTTTTTTTTCGCTTTGTTGCTGTTTTTATCGTTTTCTTTCAGTTTTGTTCTTGACATTTTTTAAGACAATGAAGACCTGACTGGAATGCACTTCCCGCCCGAGCTTTTAACTGCCGGACTAATCAATGGCGCTTTCATCTCGTCGACGGCACTGCGCTCTATGTAAAATAAAGTTTGTTCCCTTGTTGTGTTATATGAATTATTAATGTCAACGACAGAAGGATGAAAGAAGGCGTGTGATTGGCTGGAAAAGAATGTCCTGGGCTCGGCCCCGAGCTAACTAGGTCAAACGAAATTGTTTTGGTGAGTGAGCCAGTTTTCCCCGAGTTATTTTTTTTCTCTCTCCTGAAGTATGTCAGTACGTTCTCCAATAGGAGTTATTTCCCCCCCCCCCCCACACACACACCTCCACCAACCCCCCGTGACTCGATACTGCTCAACCTTTAATGTCGGTGACGGTTTGCGCTTTAGTAAAAAGTTTTACGGCACTTGTAAGACAATAAAGCCATAATATAAATGCCAAGGATTCGAAAATAAAATAGTGGAATGGTATAGGTTTAACGCCCCTACCAACATTATTGTGTTTTTTAAGAGGCAGGACCTCCGAGTTTAACGTCCGTCTCCGAAAGGACAGAAGAAAGTGGGAATTTCGAGTAAAGTGCCTTCCTTTCCCAAGAACACAACATCCGACCGAGCTGAGGCTCGAACCCCTGAACCTGCAGTGTCACGATTACGAGTCCGGTAGCCTCACCCACCAACCACTAGGCCACAGACACCGCTTCGAGGAGTACAGGCGTTACAAGATAAGTAACAAGCACACAGTAAGAAAGATGGGAGGAAAGATCCAGACGATCCGATAGATGTTTTAGTTTTAGTAAGTGTTTTACGGAACTTGCAACACAATAAGGTCAAATAAGTGCCGAAGATTAGAGGTGTAACAAGAGAAAAACAAACACAAAAAAGAAAGAGGGGAGATAAAACGATAGATGTTTGATAGGAAAAAAGAAGCAAACCACACCAGAGCACCCGCCAACAACCCACTGGTGACGGTTTGTGTGTCGGGGCGGACGACACGACACACGTCATCCCAATAACGGCTGTTTAGTGCACGGAACAGCTGATAGAGGAAAACGACAAAGGGAAATAAATGTGAGGCAGCGTGGTTAAATCAGGCGCTTGTCAAAATAATGAAATTGAAGAAACTGGCATTTTTCTGCAAGTTAATCAATTTTTTGTCGATTTTTTGGGGGCTAAACGCCATTGTTGCCCACATCAGAACACTTTTCTGGGGGGGGGGGATTTTACTTTTTTTTTAAACCCCAAAAAACGTAGATTAAAGGCATAAAAATGTACATTTTTCAGTTTCCAAGGACAATCAAGCTATTGCAAAAAAAAAACCAAAAAAATTTTAGCTGCTATTTTCTCGCTAATTCTACCTTTGAAACCAGGCGACCGAACTTTCTTCAATCTCAAATATCTTGACTTGTATTCAAGCATTTTTATTTCACCAATAGAAAGACAACTGAACAAGCTTTAAAAGATGATACCAATAACTCCACACACCCAAAAATTGACGAGAGCCTGATTCCACCACAATTCATGACACAAATAAACCAAGTGGGACGAACTAATTTACCGTGCCCACTGACCCGTGCAGTTTCTGGGTATTCATTAGTCCATGAATCATGAGTGGATGGGGAAACTGCCGCTCGGTTATTGAAATAGATAGGTCACACACACAAACACACAAACATACTCATGAATAACGAAATATCATCATGGTGTCTCCCCC
>NW_004798015.1:48602-51407 GCF_000002075.1 Aplysia californica | reverse complement strand
GAAACCTCGTAAAAAGGGAACGAGGGACAGTGAGTAGAGAGGGATACTCCCTAATAAAACGTCTCCCTAAAATGACGTTAGTTTTATAACTGTGGTGTCTGAGTGTGCACAAGCGTCACTGTATTATTATGCCCAGTGAAAACACTCATTATTATCCCCAGAATAGAGGAGTGTCTGGTCTCTGAACGCTTAATTCATGGAGAATACACACGCATTTGTTGCATAACTTCTTTATTTATACTCTGATCATTCAGAATTTTTACATTTTGTTTTCTGTCTGACACTTAGAAAGGCCAAGCAAAACATTCACGATAGTATGAAATATGCAAATTCGTGTTTCATTGAGAAATATGATAGTTTGAAAAGTACTGCATATTTGCTTCTGGTCTGCCACTCAAGTTCTCAACAGAATCTCTCTCTCTCTCTCTCTCTCTCTCTCTCTCTCTCCCTCCATCTCTCTCTCTCTCTCTCTAACAGACAGACACAACAACAGTACACCTCCTACCTTCACAGGCGACGTGTATACTCCGTCCTGACTCCAGCTCCAGCACAGAAACCCCAGACGATGTCCACTCCAAAGTCCTGCTCACACACAGACGATATGTCCACTCTGACCCCGGTGACCTCAGTGTGGTGGTCAGCACAGGCTTCTGTCTACTCCAGGTGCGCTCAAGTAATGACAGACCGGTAACCACACACACACACAAACACACGCACGCGCGCACAGAACTCACAACGTGAGGACAGCTCACCACGCTACTTCTCCGGACTCCGGGAAGAAAGAGCGGCGACAGCGACCGTCATTGAGGCAGCGATCCACACACGTGTTGAACAATCCAACAATCCACTTACGGATTGAATAATCCACACTCTAAGTCAGCAATCCATTCACAGATTTGAATAATCCACAAGTTGAGTTAATAACCCACCCTCTGAGGCAGCAGTCCACAGGTTTAAATCAAGTATCCACAGGTTGTTGAGTCAATAATCCAGAGGTTGAGTCGAACAATCGACTCACTGATTGAAAAGTCCACAGGTTAATTTAAAAGTCCACACACGGATTGAATAATTCCATGGGTTAAGTTAACAATCCACACAAGGATTGGACAATTCAACAATCCACAGGTTGAGGCAACAATCCAAGCAAGGGTTGAACAATCCAGATGTAAAATTAACAATTCGCATAAGGATTGAATAATTCCAAGGGCTAAGTTAACAATCAACACAAGGATTGGATAATCCACAGATTAATTCAACAATCCATACAACCCCACAGGTTAAGCCAGCAAGTCACACACAGACTGCTGCCAAGCACCTACAGTCCTCCATTGGCCAACTTTGGTTGTCTGTATTCCTCACTACATTGAGCGGAATCCTGGAGACAGAAAATAAATTTTAGTTAGTTTTAGTATAATGCGCTCACTGGTCATCTTAATATTTTTATACGGCTGCGAGTCGTGGACACTAACAGCAGAATTAGAGAAAAAGATTCAGACCACAGAGATGAGATGTTACCGCAGACTCCTTGACATCTCGTACAAAGACCACGTTTCAAATGCTGAGGTATGAAAGAGAATCACAAACGCAGTGGGGCAGTATGAAGATCTGCTGACCACAGTGAAGAGACGAAAATTAAAATATATGGGCATGTCACAAGATCCACAGGACTTGCCAAAACAATTCTGCAAGGAACCGTTCAAGGAAAGAGAAAGAAGGGAAGGCAGAGAAGGAGATGGGAGGACAACATTACAGAGTGGGCAGGAAAGACGATGGGTGACAATCTGAGGAAAGCAGAGGACAAAAATAGATTGTGAGAGTTGGATTTTAGATGCAGTGGTGCCCCCACGGTTGCCCCAACCACGAGATAGAAGAAGAAGACTCGCAACTGTCATGGTCATATGAGCGCCAAGGGGTGGTGGATGTCAACAGAGAAGTCCATACAGGGAATTAGGCTTACTCTGCTCACCTCTCTCGCTTCAACAGCACAAAGTCTGCTTCGACTATTAAGGCACTCCGGGAATAGCGGGTCACAAGAGTGTGACAAACATACAAAAGAAGTAGAGGAAAAACGACGATAATAAGGATTAGGAAAGAAAAAGCAGCAGTTCCTTGTTGCAGTTCAGGCACAGTTATGAGCATGAGATTGATGAATCAGTCCATTTACAATTCTACGGAGCATAAGAACATGTTAATGTCCCCCCCTTTGGGAATGGCCTAACGACGCTTCAGTCAGTAGCACCGCCTCGGGGGTGACAGAAAATAAAAAATGAGTTTAATTTTGGTAAGATTTGACAGCACTTGTAACAGAAATAGGTCATGTAAGTGCCAAAGACAGAAACAATAACGCCTTTTAGTTTTTAAGTAAAGAGAAGCACATCGACACAATAACAGTCATGTTCTGAGAAAGTGGTACTCGGGTGTTACCGTTTAATTGTATTCGTTTTCAACTGTATTTTGTCTTTAATAATTTATTTTGTATTTTGCCTTTAACTGTACTTTGTTTTTAACTGTATTTTGTATTTAACTGTAGGCTATTTTGCTTTTAACAGTCTGTCTCTTTGTTTCTCTTCTATTTTCAATCTATCAAATTATCTTCCCTCCCTCGCCTATCTGTCTCTCTCTCACTCTCCCTCCCTCCCTCTCTCTCTCTCTTTCTCTCTCTCTCCCTCTCCCTCTCTCTTTATCACTCTCTCTCTCCCTTCTCTCTCTATCTCTCTCCCTCTCTATCTATGTGTCTCTCCCTCTCCCCCGCTTTGTTTCCTTCCGTCTCTCTCTCTCTCTCTCTCTCTCTCTCTCTCTCTCTCT
>NW_004798015.1:45344-47494 GCF_000002075.1 Aplysia californica | reverse complement strand
CCCACACACACACACACCCTCACCCTCACACACACACACGTTTTCCCACACACACACACCACATGAACTGATCCAGCAGCTCTCTTTAGTTTTAGTCAAGAGTTTGGTTGTTGGTTTGTTGTTGTTGTTTTTTTTTGGGGGGGGGACGGTTGGGGGCTTTTTTTGTGTGTTTTACGGCGCTCACAACTGCATATTATTACGGTCATATGAGCGCGCGGGACACATTTAACATTTTCAGTTGTTTGAAAATTTTGAACATTGTCCGAAAGCAGACGACAGAACATTGCTAAAGAACAGGAAAAGAGGTGAAAGGTACAATTTTAGACAATAGTTTTTTTCCATCCCGAACCGGATTCGAACTCGTGACCTTTGAATGAGAGGCGAACACCTTAACCTCTAGGCCACGAGAGCCCCTTTCAAGGGTTTAACGGCACTTGCACCACAAATAGGTCATATAAGTGCCGAAGATTTGAGGTGATACTAGAGAGTATCATACAAAGAAAAGAAGGAGAGATAAAGACGACAGATGTTTGATAAGAAAGAAGGAGCAAATTAAACGAAGCCAAAGCACCCGCCAACCACCCACCGACTCAGCTGCTTTAGAATATAACATTCACTTCTGATAAAACTCCATTCTTCGTATTATACTTTTTTTTTAATCCACAAAAAAACAAAATCCAAACGTAAAAAAAAAAATAATTGCATAGCCTCTACTTCTTTACACAAAATCTGGGACGGGGGCTCTCGCTCTCGTGGCATAGAGGTTAAGGTGTTCGTTCCGGGTTCGAATCCGGATGACGACGGAAATTTTTCTTCTCTAAAACTATTCTCCTCTCACATCCTTTCCTGCTCTCTAACAATTATTAGTTCTGTCGTCTGCCTTCATCTCCACTCACTTTCTGCACCCACTCCCTCACCTCCTTTTGCCATCTCTTTTGGGCTCCGGACTTTTTCAGCAGCCTTTCTTTTTTGTTGTTGTTTTTTGTGGTTTTTGTTTTTGTTAAGTGTTTTAGGGCGCTCGCAATTGCAAAAGGTCATAATATGAGCGCGTGGGACACATCAAACATTTTCAGTAAGTAGGAAATTTAGAATTTTGCCCGGGTGGCGGCCGAGGCCTACTCTTATCGATTTTAGACCACCAAGGGATCTTTAACGTGCTCAGCTTGCACACGGGACTTCCGAGATTTTTCGCCCTTGTCCGAGAGGGCTAGGTATTGACCTTTCCTACCAGAAGATCAGGAGTGTGGCTGAAAGACAGCAGTAAGAGGGAGCAAAGGAGTAGCAGTAGAAAGGCTGCAGAAAGAGTCAGGAGCCCAGAAGAGGGGGCAAAGGAGGTGAGGGGGCAAAGGAGGTGAGGGGGTGCGGGCAGATATTGGAGACGAAAGCAGACGACAGAACATTGCAAGAGAGCAGGAAAGGAGGTGAAAGGGGACTCTTTTGGAGAAGAAAATGTTTCTGCCGCTAGCCGGATTCGGACACGGGACCTTTGAAGAAGAGGCGAACACCTTAACCTCTAGGCCTCGACAGAGCCCCACTCATGCTTTCCAACTCTGCTCCATGGCTCCTTCTTACTGTTGGCTTTGAGGCCACATCTCTGATCTTCTGGTAGGAAAGATCTACACCTAGCGTTTTCGGACAAGGGCGACACATCTCTGAGGTCCCGTGTGTAAGTTGAGAACGTTTAAGATCCCTTGGTAGCCCAAAATTAATAACTGTGGGCTTCGGCGCCATCCGGGCAAAATTCAAAATTTCCTACCAAATAAAAAAATGTTCAATATATCATATGACCTTATGCAGTTTCGAGCGCCGTAATACAGGTACCCCCAAAAAACAACCCACAAAAAATAAACTATAGGTGGGAATAAGCCAGCATCTTACAGAAGCGAAATAAAAAGTGACCTGAAAAGATTAAGATCAATACTTTAAGTGATTTATTAGTTTTTTTCTGTAGTCCGCACTGACCTTCCAGCAGTTCTGACGTGATCAGCCAATCAATGAGCCGGGGCATGATCGATGTGTCAAAAGTCAGGGCCGGACCGACCTGTCAACGTATGGTACATTTCACACATGCGCAGGATATTATAAAATATTGCCAACGTTCTACCGTTTAGTTTGATGGAGAGTTATACGGCACCTGCGCCATACATTGT
>NW_004798015.1:41634-44294 GCF_000002075.1 Aplysia californica | reverse complement strand
TACCAACACCACCACCACCAAAAACAACCCCCACCACCGCTACTAACAACAACAACAACAACAACAACAACAACAACAACAACAACAACAACAACAACAACTACAACAACAACGCTACCACCACCAACAACAACAAATACAAAAACAACATCACAAACAACAACAACAACAACAACAACACTACCACCACCACCACCACCACCACAAACAATAACAGCAACAACAACAACACTACCACCACCACCACCATACCGGTACAGAACACAGCCCACACACCATCACGTAATGTCCAAGTTTTATTGCATAGCTCATCAATGTTTTTCGAGATTTTGTCACTCAAAATTACACTTTAAAAATCGTGTTTGGCAGAAATAATTACGTGAAATCAAAGAAACGTTGAAGTGTGTTCGCGTTTGCGTTGGAGTGTTTGCAGATTGTTGGAATGGACGTGTATTGAATGTCACATGAACGGAGAATAATTATAACTGTCTCTGTAATGAACAAAGTTTTCTTACGATATTTTCAGACAAATTGGAAAACAGCGCAGTCTTGTTTGTTCATTTCGTTCGTTTGAGTAAAGAAAAGCACATCGACACAATAATAATGGTAATTTAGTGCTGAGACAAAGTAAGACAGACAGAAAGAAACAACAGAGGGAAAGTAAAGAAGTAGGACCTACCAGTGGCGTCCTCCAACCACTCGAACAGACAGGACTCAAATACCACGCAAAACATGGACTTAAAGTTATTAAATTTTAATGTACTCTTTAGTATTCTGATTTCGAACCTTTGTTTTCGTGCAGCGCACCAAACATTTTTGAGCAAGGACTGTGCTAGTTACAATTGGTCGCTTTTAAGGACAAGCGGGCTAACCCAGATTTGGGGGGTTTCCAGAATTCTTGACCTAGACCAAAAGTGGGCATTGTCCTACCATTAGGAGTAGTTTGGTTTCACTGGTATGTACATTTGTTTGGTTACAGAGAAAATTCTCCTTGTCTAAAAGAAACTGAACGAGGGGCACAAACTTTACCTTCGCTTTCCTCAAAACGGAATTTTTCGGGATAACCTCCTTGTTCTTTAAAGCGACCAATTTGGACATTGTCATCGGTCACTGAATGAGGAACAGAGGCCACAAAACTGTCACAGTTTACGATGGTCCGTCCAGAATGAACAAAACCCCACTTGTGGGAATCAACGGGTGGTTTTAGTTAAGTTACTACATCGCGCCAGTGCTGGTATGTCGTGTTGTACCTTTATTTCCAGCATGGTGCCATTAGAGTTGACATCGTTATACATGGTTGCCGTTACTTAAAGGATAAGCGGGTTAACCCAGATTTTGAGAGTTTTCAGAAATCTTGACCTACACCAAAAGTGGGCACTGTCCTGCCTATAAGAGTAGTTTGGTTTCATTGGTGTGTACATTTAGTTTGGTTATAAAGAAAACTCTCCTTGTCTTTTACAGAGACTGAATAAGGATCCAAAAACTTTAACTTCGATTTTGTCAGAACAGCATTTATCGGGATAGCCCCCTCGTGCTTAAAAGCAACCACATGACAAAGCACCTTTTCACAGGGCCAGTGCCTTTAGACGGTTCAGGGGAGAGCCATTAATCAAACCAGCGACGGAGTGGTCATCAGTAAATAGCCCCGATATGAATCGTACAGACATGTGGTGCCCCATGAAACATCAGCTGGAGAAATACACCATAGTTGAACATCTACCGGGTCAGTTAGACACCATAGTTGAACATCTTTAGTTAGTTTTAGTAGAGGTTTTCAGCGCTCGCAACTGCATATTAAGGTCATATGAGCGCCAGAAGATTAGAGGAGTTACAAGAGAGTAACAAACATAAAAAAGAAGAAGGGGAGATAAAGAAGATAGATGTTTGATAGGAAAGAAGGAGCAAACCACACCAGAGCACGCGCCAACCACCCACACACCATGGTTGAACATCTACAGAGACAGTTGCACACCGTATTCGAACATCTACCCAGACATTTACACACCATAGTTGAACATCTACCTCGGCTGGACAGAACCAAGACATGGACAGAAACACCAACCTTGTTTGGCAGCGGGAACTTTATACGACAATCCATCAACAACATTTCCGAGATTTCGTGGGAGAGAATATTTCATGCGGTATTTTTATTGTTGGGTTTTTTTTTGCTCGTTTGTTTTTTCTTTTTCTTTTTTTGGTTGGGGGGGGGGGAATTTTCTCCCACCTTCTCTATTCACTCCTGTCCCAAGATATGCATGCCAGAAGTAGATGGATTCCCCGGGCGACCCCCGCTAAGTTCCTCCTTTATAACCCTATACTGACGCAACTCAAACCGTGACATTTATCCCGCGAGTAACGACCTCTTAAACCGGACGCCTGGAAGTGCGCACCGCGCGTAATACCGTCTCTCTGGTGCGCACCGCGCATAAAAATCCTGGACGAGCCTCCACAAAGTCCCGTTGATACATGGCTGTCTCTGTGCATTAGTCGGACAGAGACTGCAGCCACGGGACGCTTCGCGGCTCGTTTGTTGCCCTGTTTGCCCCGGAGAGAGAGAGAGAGAGAGAGAGGGGGGGGGAATAGAAAGAGAGAGGGCAAAAGAGAGGGCGAGAGAGAGAGAGATAGAGAGAGAGAGGGCCAGACAGAGAGAGAGAGAGAGA
>NW_004798015.1:37565-40552 GCF_000002075.1 Aplysia californica | reverse complement strand
GTGTGTGTGTGTGTGTGTGTGTGTGTGTGTGTGTGTGCGCGTGCGTGTGCGTGTGCGTGTGCGTGTGTGAGTGGGTGGGTGACACGGCAAGGTGGAATCAGGCGCTTGTCAAATTTTTGGGAATATGGAGTTGTGGGTATCAGCTTAAAGCATGTTCATTTTACTATCTTTTAATGAGAAATGACCCATCAATCTTGAATATAAGTCGAGATTTTTTCGATTCCAGGAGGTTTGGGTTGCTGGTTTCAAAGGTAAAATTAGCGACAAAAAAAGGCTGCTAGAAACATATATATTAAACCACAATATTCCACCACATACCAGTACATACCAGTACATACCTCGACATACCACGACATTCTACGACATACCACGACATTCCACGACATTCCACGACATTCCACGACATACCAGCACATACCACAACATACCAGCACATACCAAGACATACAACAACATACCAGCACATACCACGACACACCACGACATACCATGACATACCAGCACATACCACGACATACCATGACACACCACGACATACCAGCACATACCACGACATACCATGACACACCACGACATACCATGACACACCACGACATACCAGCACATGCCACGACATACCAGCACATACCACGACATACAACAACATACCAGCACATACCACGACATACCAGCACATACCACGACATACCAGCACATACCACGACATACCAGCACATACCAGCACATACCACGACATACCAGCACATACCAGCACATACCAGCACACACCACGACATACAAGAACATACCAGCACATACCACGACATACAATGACACACCACGACATACCAGCACATACCATGACTACCAGCACATACCAGGAGACAAATAAATGGAGACTGCGCCTAGTCCAATAAACGTTCTCTCACAAGATAATATCAGAAAGGTTTATCCACAAGAAAAGATTCCTGCCCGGAAGCGATCCCACACACAAACTCTTGTCTGCCCACTCTTTGCTGTTCACGTCTGAGATTGATCTAGAATCTAGATCTAGATTGTATATTATAAATCTATCAGTTGTCCTTTGACTTAATACACTAGAAAAGTTTGCTCATAGGTTTGAAATTCTATTTACCTCCACGAATATGTTTTTGCTTGCTCGTAAAACCAATGCCATTAACTGATTTGGCTGATTTGTTCACAATATTAAAAAAAGTCCTTGCTTTAAATTTAAAGCCCACAACGAGACCAGTTTACCTTGACGAGGACATTGTGCGTCATCAACAATGACCCGGGACACACAATCGCTCACATTTTCTCCGCGCTGAAAGAGTTTTCCGCTGACCTACTACTACTACTCTCCAACCCAAAGAATAAATGGGATTGAAAAATATTCGCTGCGGCGCCCTTTTGTAGCTCAATTCTAGGCCGACGAAATACGCAAAAGGGGGATATTTTACTGGAAACAAAAATATTTTTAAAAGTAACAGCAACACTTCGTTTTTTTGTTTCCTATTATTTGATTTCATGCCGCAGTAGTCTGTTAGCTTGCCGGGAAGGTGCGCGGATTGTTTCAACTTTTTGGTAAATATTCAAGTGAACATTATCGACTTGCCTTTGACTGGCTAGATATATATGAAATAGATGATTTGCGATCGATTCGTTGTATTAGATATATTTTAGGGGTCGCTTTTAAGCACAAGGGGGCTATCCCGAAAAATGCTGTTGTGAAGGTAAAGTTTGTGCCCCCTGTTCAGTTTCTTTAAGAGACAAAGAGAGTTTTTTTTTCTATAACCAAACAAATATACCCACCAATGATACCAAACTTCTCCTATAGGTAGGGAAATACCCACTTCTGGTGTACGCCAGGATTTCTGGAAACCCCCAAAATCTGGGTTAGCAAGCTTGTCCTTGAAAGCGACCATATGTTGTTAGAGTTGGCCTGTTTTATCATAATGGCTGTTAATGACAGCGAAAGATTGTGTCAGATTGTTAGTGTTTGAGCGCTTAATCGGCTGCTTGCACTATATGCCTCTTTGATTCCGGGAAGTTGAGATTTGTGAGGGTTTTATAGTGTGCTGGAGTAAAAAATAGTGTAAAGCGCATGGAGTTTTCTGTTGAGCGGCGATATGCGCTATATTATATGCTAATCATTTATTTTTATTTTTTTTACGTAAATGGCTAAATGTCTTCATTACTGTAAAATTATACTTTCAGTTAAGGAGTCTGGTGATTATCCAAAAAGGTAAAAAAAAATCGCCGTTGGGAATAAATCTTTTAACGTGCATGGGGTTTTTTTTCATGATATTTTTTAAATCATAAGTTCAGACAAAATATCAGACTTCATATAGATCTACAAAGAAGGGCAAAACATCTGGCAGATTTTGAGAAAAATTGAAAGAAACTGGGTTTTTGTTGTTGATTCGTTTGTTTTTGTGCTGTTTTTTTATGTAGGCCGGTCTTTCCCCCCCCCCCCCCCCTCCGACACAATTTCAGTCGTTTACGAGGCGGGCTGAGAGGAATACTCTTAGTCTTAGGTATCGAATAATTAAATTCCCTGCAGAAAGACCTAAGCATTCAATAAAATGTTCTCTTCCATCCGGAAGCGAAGTCAGGTCTCGTGCATACGACAACAGCGCACCTAACCGCTACACCACGAGGCCGCAGACGCTGGCCAATTTTTATATATATTTTTCATTGGTATGTGTTTTACGGTGCTCGCAACTGTATAAGGTCATATGAGCGCGCGGGACACACCAAACGTTTTAAGCTGGTAGGAAATTTTGAATTTTACCCGGGAGGCGGCCGAAGCCTACTCTTACCGATTTTAGACGACCAAGGGATATTTAACGTTCGAAACTTGCACACGGGCCCACCAAGATTTTTCGCCCTTGTCCGAGAAGGCTATGCGTAGATCTTTCCTACCAGAAGATCAGGGGTGTGGCTGAAAGGCCGCAGTAAAAAGGAGCTAAGGAATAGCAGTAGAAAGGCTGCAGAAAGAGTCGGGA
>NW_004798015.1:30187-37103 GCF_000002075.1 Aplysia californica | reverse complement strand
ACATTCCCAACAATCATACCACATTCCCAACAATCATACCACATTCCCAAAACTCATACCACATTCCCAACAATCATACCACATTCCCAACAATCATACCACATTCCCAACAATCATACCACATTCCTAAAAATCCTACCACATTCCCAACAATCCTACCACATTCCTAAAAATCATACCACATTCCCAACAATCATACTACATTCCGGACAATCATACCACATTCCCAACAATCATACTACATTCCGGATAATCATACCACATTCCCAACAATCATACACACAACTCAAACACCAAAATGCTTATGTTCATAGCACGCGCGTATTTGCCAGTTGTTGGGTTTTTTTTAGACTCAGATTAGAACAGTTGAATAAAACAAAATCTACGTGAATAATGAAGTTGTGCCCCCTTTTTAAAAGTGCCCAAACACGGCGCCTTCAAGTTTAATGGAGCGGTCAGAACGCGAGACCTCAATGAAAAAAAGATATACGACGTTTCACGGCACAATCCGTTCTTGCTAGATCTATCTCCTATTGCTCACCTAATACAAAAATCACAGGTTTTTTGTGAATAATTTTTGACTCTATTTACTTTGAGCCTTGAAAAGTGAAATAATATATAACAATTCTGATTTGTCTTTTCGAACATGTCATATAAATACATTTTTAAAATAATCTTTCAGCTTTTGAATTATATGTTTTCTGCTTCCTTTTCCCATGCTCACGTTGTTATTGTTTTGTTTTGGATTTATTTCGCGGAGAGAGACATAGTACGGGTAACATAATATTAGGTAATTAGTGTGGCTAAAAATAGAAGAAAAAAATCTAGATTTTCTCCAACCTTCACTCCGACTATAACGGTTATGAAAATTGTGTTTTCACGTGAAACTCTTGAATGGATCGTCCTGACAATTTCACTGGTCATTTGAACTGGGTTGGCCCTGATCTATTTCGTCGGCTCATATCAGTGCGGTATAAAGATAATTTATTACATGGTGTGTGGTGGACGATCATGATTTATCCTCCATGTGAAATTGCTAGTTGTAATCTCTCTTTGAAACTCGTGATTGCATCTTGGCAATTTCACCGGTAGGATAAATCATCATCTCCCACCATAACCCATGTTATAAATTCGTTTTATACCTTACATCACATGGAGTTGTTTTTGCATTACACTTCCGGGGAAATAGATCCTTATAAAAATTTCACATATTTCACGCGTAAAATATCATCTGTAATCTAAATTTGCATCTAAATTACTCAGCGTACTATATTTGCTTTCTAACCTTCAGCAAGCCAATATTATAGACTTGAATTATTACAGTGTTCCTAAACCGTGCAATGTTATTGCAGTCGTTCTTTCACCTCTATGCAAATTTCGCCGAGAAGCGCACTTTCCATGGGCGCCAAAACGCAGTGCCAAACACAAATTCCATCTCCTACTCCTTGTCTCGCTATAGATCTAGATCTAGTCAAAAGTACACGCAACCTTTCTGCATGGCCCTGATTTTTTGTTTGTTTCAAATTGAGTCCAATGGTGCGCACTATAGTGAGCCGGGATTACGTCAGAGTGCGATGATGTATCGTTGTTGAAACTCATGATTACAACTTGGAAATTTCACTCGTTGTATAAATCACCATCTCCCACCGTAACTCATGCTAGAAGTTCTTTTTATGCCATATTATGTGGAGTTGTTTTAGCTTTTTAGTAAGTGTTTTACGCACTTGCAACACAATAGGGTCATATGAGCGCCATGAGATTAGAGGTGTTACAAGAGAATAACAAACATAAAAAAGGAGGGGAGATAAGGACGATAGATGCTTGACAGGAAAGAAGAAGCAAACCACACCAGAGCACCCGCCGAGCACCCGCCAAGCACCCGCCAAGCACCCACTGTTGTTTTATAATTGCAATTCCGGTGAAATAAATCATTATATTTCATACGTGAATATAACAGGCTAAACTGTTATCCCATACGTGGAAAAAAATTGCATACATTAAAAGTAAAGGAACACAATCAATTTTTTTTCCAATCCTCACTCTAACTCACACGGGCATGACAATTTTTGTTTTTGTCAGACTCTTGAATGGATCCTCTTGTCCAATTGGCTGATCATTTGAACTTCGTTGGTCCGGATCTCTTTCACCAGCTGATATTAGTATGGTATTTAAAAAAATGATTACTCTCGTTATAGTGGTAGACCATGATTTATCTATCGTACTTGTGAAATTGCCAATTGTAATCCCTCGTTGAAACTCGTGATTACACCTTGGCAATTTCACTCGTAAGATAAGTCATGATCGACCACCACAACTCATGTGTCGTAAATTCTTTATGGTTTTTATTTTATTTTCTTCGGTTCAAAAAAGTAAAATACCCTCTCAAACACGTGATAATTGGAAATTTCCAAAACAGAAAAATGGCGTGCAAGCAGGAAGCCATGTAGATAAAAAAAAAAAGATAAAAAATCAACTTCCTCTTGTACCTTTAAGATAAAAAATGTGACGTCATGGTACGAGTCACACTGTAAGTCATCACATTTTTTAGGTTCAATATTTTTTTTTCTTTTTAGGGAAAAACTTACCTATTCATACTTTAGTGACGTCAAAAATTCGTGGCGTAACTTATCTTCAAATATCTCTCTAAAAGGTGAATCGATGTCATCCATACTTTGCCCAGCAGTTTCTATCAATTGCCCTAACTTAACTATGTTTAAATTTACCAAAACAATTGAGGCAAGATTAAAAAACTGTTCTTCATAAATGTATAATATAAACTACTATTAATCTCTGTCATGCGGAAAATATGATTGTTCTCAGCACTCCCCGCTTCCGACACACATCTTGTATAAGTATGTGGCATACGTCACAGCTCACCAATGACACTTTTTAGCGGCACTACTTGTTACAAGAAATTGATTTTATAGTGAACACACTGTTTCTACTAAAAGTTCTCAAAACGTGCATTCAGTAAGCAAAATGTAGCGATTAGAAACAAAAATGAGGGACTTGCTAATTGCCCCAGATATAAACTTTTTGAAATTCTATAGAAACCCCTAATTCGAATTTCTAAGAATCTTTTTAAAATGTTAACAAATATCATGTTGATTTATTAAGACAAATAATCATTGTTACAAGTCATTATGCAAAAGTTGGAGAACCTATGTTTAATTCTTAGTGGTCGTTTGTTCGTAAGTGCGGATAATGTTTTCTTTAAAATATCCCCGCAAACTGCTTTCCCCAATTTTTCCAAAATGTTTTGTTTCGTCCGCACAGAATCTTGGGAAAGTCCGTCTTCAAAGACGCCATTGTAAACAAGTGATGTTTCCGTTCACTATCCGTGCGCGCTGTTTCCACACCTTTGAAATTCTGGAGTGTACACAACCACGAAAGCGGAATAGAGAATCAATCTATACATCTATTATTTGGCAACTTGTAAACACATGTGTCACTTTTCTCTCAAGATTTATTGCTTCTTTCCAGTAGAGTGTAAATGTAGCAGGTCAATGGCTTTCAGTTCATGTTAATGCACCAATCATTCCTTTCATCGAAAGGGGGGCAGCTAGTATATATATATATATAATATATTGGTCCAGTGAAGGGACGATAGAACACATGAATGACCGCACTGACCAGCAGCGACAAATTTTGGCCAAGTGGACAGACGATACAACACATAAATGACCGCACTGACCAGCAGCCACAAATTTCCGCCAAGCGGACACACGATACAACACATAAATGACCGCACTGAACTCCACACCGCCAGCTTGCAACAACACCCAGCTGTAGCAAAATTCCTCACATTCACACGGACCACACAAATGCAGTCTAACACTTACTGATTTGAAGCAAATTATTAATCACATCGGCCACCACACAAAAGCAAAAAGCTTTCAACGTCTAATTAACAAGGCAGGGGGAAGCCATGTGATTACGGCGGAGAACAAAGTAGGCTTAGTCGAAATTATTTATGTCAGTAAATTTTGTGAACATGGGTTGTCGTCGAAAGTGCGCGTAATTCATAATTAATTAATTGTTCAGTCACGGGTTGTTGTTGTTTTTTTCGTTCTTTTTTTTTTTCCTTTTTTTCTTTTCTTTTTTTTTTTTTTGGAAAAAGGGGGGGGGGGGGCATTTTTTGGTACATATGGAACACAAAACATTTGTTGTTTACTTTATTAGTTTTAGTAAGGGTTTTACGGCACTTTCAATACAAACGCTCATTTAAGTGGTAAAGATAACGGGTGTTATAACTAGAGAGTAACATACTTCGAAAAGAAGGAGCAGAGATAAGGACGAACGATAAAATGTTTGATAGGAGGAAATAAGGAGCAAACCTCATCGATCAGAGCACCCGCCAACTACCCACTTAGAACAATTTGCGGTAGTTATGACTGATTGATTGAGTCTGGTGTTTGGGGGCACAATCGGCTCAGTTTTGGTCATGTAAGTACCTACAAGTTTTATTGCCACAATCTAGCACCATGTTAAAAGGACGGACGGATATTAATTTATAGAAATCTTTGTAGATATAGCGAAAGTTCTATTAACCAGTGTGTTATTTACAACTAGCTGGGCCCCCTTTCGATGAAAGAAATGATCGGTGCATTAACATCAACTGAAAGTCATTGGCCTATTACATTTACACTCTACTGGAATGGAGCAATAAATCTTGAGAGAAAAGTGACACACGTGTTTCCAAGTTGCCAAATATATAATAGATATGTATAGATTGATTCTCTATTCCGATTTCGTGGTTGTACACTCCAGAATTTCAAAGGTGTGGAACCAGTGCACATTGCATGTGAACGTAAATTAGAGGTGTTACAAAAACAAAAAAGAAGGAGGAGAGATAAGGGCAACAGATGTTCGATAGGAAAGAAGAAGCAAACCACACCAGAGCACTAGCCATCCACTCTCTGAATGCGGTGCGCTGGGTAGGTTACTTGATCCTACTGGCTACACGTTTCCCATATTTAAGTAGACTTTTTTCTAGTGTTTTACTTCGCTTGCAACTGTATAAGGTCATTTATGAGCGCGTGGTACACATTAAACCTTTATTTCAGTTCGTAGGATAAGTAGATTGAACCCTGACGTTGTACACAAGTTGATCAAAGCACGCGCAGTTCTACCAAGAGCACACCAGATGAGTCGCTACCTCTCAGAATTACAAAGTTCTGTCTGCTCAGTACCTAGTTTTTGAAAAATTTGACGTCAAAGATTTTGAGTTTCACATCATGTCAAGTTTTTTTTTTTTCCGAATGTGATTCTTTGAATATCTTGATAACGATTCAGTATCACAAAGTTCTATCTGCTGAGTACCGAGTCTTGAGAAATTTGACGTCAAAGATTTTGAGTTTCACAACATGTCAAGATTTGTCAAATTATGCAATTCTTTGAATGTCTTGATAACGACTCCAGATAATCTTACGATTTTGATAGAGCAGCAGATGCAACATGTGGTTTCTGATCTCATGGTCGAATTGACTCAAAATGGCCCACAAATGTTAGATAGAACTTTGTAATTCTGAGATAGCGATGTGTCTCTGTCACTGTACACAAAAATCTGTGAGGTTTGAGTTTGAGGAGGGGGGCAGGAACAAGTCAAAGAGACCCCCACCTCATCCCGCCCCGCTCCTAAACCACTTGGGAGTTTTTGTTTTTTTGTTGTCTTTTTTTTTTTGGTAAGTGTTTTACGGCACTCGCTACTGCATAAGGACATATGAGCACGCAGGACACACCAAACATTTTCAGTTCGTAGGAAATTTTGGATTTCGCCCCGGTGGCTGCCGAAGCCTACTCTTATCGATTTTAGACCCCCAGGGGACCTTTACATGCGCAACTTGCACACGGTACCTCCGACAACCATTTGGTTTGTTTTATCAGACAGCGAGAACAAAACGCGCCCTGTCGAGTCTCGAACCCCAGCCCCCAGAGCTACTACAACCAAACGCTGACGTCAACAAATCTCGCTGTCTTACATTTACTTTAACTTTTGCAATACGCGAGCTCATTGCTTTCTGTCGTATCTCCAATTTTTTAAACAGTGAAAATGTGACATCTTCTTAAGCTCTCTCTCTCTCTCTCTCTCTCTCTCTCTCTCTCTCTCTCTCTCTCTCTCTCTCTCTCTCTTTGTTAAGAACTGTTTTCAGCGTTATTAAAAAGGGAGATACGACAAGAAAGTACTGAGGTCGCGATGAGTGTAGAAGAAACCTTTAAGGAGACAGTTTAGTGTCGAACATATTTCATTTAAACCTGTGGTGACCCCCCACCAGGGCAGTTCTACTCACTGAAGTGTCTTTAGGCCGTTCCCAAAGGGGGGATAGTAACATGTTTTATGCACAGTAAAATTGTAAATCTGCTGTTTTATCAATGTCATGCTCATACTGTGTCGGAACAACATAGGGGGAACTGCTGCCTTACTATCGTCATTTTTTTCTCTACTTCTTTTGTATGTTTGTCACTCTCTTGTGAACTGTTATTTCTGGGGTGCCTTGATAGTCGAAGCAGACTTTGTGCTGTTGAGGCTAGAGAGATGAGCAGAATAAGTCTGATTCCCCGTTTTGGGTTTCTTTGTTGACACCCAACCCTTGGTGCTCATATGACCTTAAGCAGTTGCGAGCGCGTTAAACCTGACTAAAACAAACTTAAACCTGAGATGGCCAAATTGCTCGGATCGCGGACCACTTTGGCCGGACGACCGACCACAAAGTTCCATACCATTACAAACAATTCTGCCGTTTTATGACCAAAAAAAAAGTACGTGCGGAATTAGGTCAAGTAGCGTTTTTTTAAAGGCAGAAACAGAGAGAGAGAGAGAGAGAGAGAGAGAGAGAGAGAGAGAGAGAGGGGGGGAAGAGAGAAAGTGAGAGTGCGTGTGTGTGTGTGTGTGTGTGTGTATATGTGTGTGTGTGTG
>NW_004798015.1:24576-29534 GCF_000002075.1 Aplysia californica | reverse complement strand
GTGTGTGTGTGTGTGTGTGCGCGTACGTGCGTGTGCGTGTGAGTGTGTGTGCGTGTGCGTGAGTGCGCGTGTGTGTGTGTGTGTGTATGTGTGTGAGTGCGTGCGTTTTCGCGAGTTTATAGTTCAATGCATATTTTCGCAGGGACATTTGAAAACGTCTTATTTTCAACAGTGTCATTTTTTTTTGTTCCTTTTCAGTCTAAGGTAACATTACAAGGAGTTAGTCAAAACAGCATTCTGTAGATCAAAGAACACAACTTCGTCCTAGAAAAGAAAGATGAAGCGGTGAATACAGAGATACAGAGAGAGAGAGAGAGAGAGAAAGAGAGAGATAGACACACAGAGAGAGAGAGAGATCGACAGAGAGAGAGAGAGAGAGAGAGAGAGAGAGAGAGAGAGAGAGAGAGAGAGACTGAGAGAGAAAGAAAGAGAGAAAGAAAGAGAGACAGAGAGCAGTGACATAGACAGAGCAATGACATGTATAAAGACGCTGAGGCGACGCCTCCTACATTATGCAGCACATGTCTCCAGGGTCTAAAAGCTTTCCCTCAATGTGCCTGACAACAGCTATCCTCGACCATTAGCCCAAATAAACTTGAACAAGAAAGCAAAGTTTTCCAGAGACGGAAAAAATAACAGTTTTTTATTCGTATTAAAACGCGTATGCCTACATTGTATTTTTCTTTTTTGACTTTTTTTTTTTTCAACGTTTCACTATCTTAGAATTACAAAGTTCTCTATCTGCTCAGTACTTCGTTTTGAGAAATTGGACGTAGAAAAGTTGAGTTTCACAAAATGTCACGCTTTTTCATATACAATTTTTGAATATCTTGACAACGACTCCGAAAAATCTTACGCTTTTGATGGAGCAAATAGAACATATTTTGGTTTCTTTTAGTTTTTTAAAGTTTATGTAGAGGTTTTACTGCGCTCGTAACTGCGTAATGTCATATGAACGCCTGGATATTAGAGGTGTTACAAAAGAGTAACAAACATAAAAAAGAAGAAGGGGAGATAAGGGGGATAGATGTTTGATAGGAAAGAAGTTAACCACACCAGAGCACCCGCCAACCACCCACAGATTAGGTTTCTGGCCTCATGGTCTTAGTAACTCAAAACGGCTAACAATGTCAGATAGAATTTTGTAATTCTAACGTAACGATTTGTGAGACTTTATGGTGAAATCAAACGCTCGTCAATATAATGAAATCGACGAAACCAACATTACATTTCCCAGTCGTTGTTTTGTTGGGGTTTTTTCTAATCATTTTTGTTTTATCAATACATTTTATGTCCATCTAAAAACACATTTCTGTAAGGATTTCACTGAAAAAAAACCCCAACCTATTGATGCAACGCACACACACACAAAAAATGTAAATTCACACTTTCGAAGGATATCCAAACTGTGAAAGTTACCACACTTTTGAAGCCATTTTCTCGCTAATTTTACCTCTTCACCAAGCAAGTCCCACCTTTTTCAATAGCAGACGTCAAGACTTCACTTCAAGGTAGATTGGATTTTTTTTAAAAATTGTAAGCAAGACCGATAAACAAGCTTTATGATGATACTAACGACTCTATTATCCCACCCACATAGTGGGTGGTTGGCGGGTGCTCTGGTGTGGTTTGTTTCTTGTTTCCTATCAAACATCTATCGTCCTTATCTCCCCTTCTTCTTTTTTATGTTTGTTACTCTCTTGTAACACCTCTAATCTTCTGACCGCTCATATGACTTTATGCTGTTGCGAGCGCCGTAAAACCTCTACTAAAACTAAACACCCACATATTGACGAGCGAATGATTCCACCGTGACCTAATACATTTGAAGACCTGAGAACAACAATAAGGTTAAGTAATATTTTCCTAAAAATAGAATTCTACGTATCAATCGAAAGCGGCGACAAAGTTATATCTATTATTGACACTGAAGAAGTTCTATTTTTTTCCTACGCCCAGTTATTCTTGTTTAAAGATTCGTAACTTAAGTGTAACAATTAGGTCAAGTCCAGGAAAAGTATATATTCAAGCCCTCTAATCGGAACTTACTTTCATGTATTTCACGAATGAGGTTTTTTTTTTGCTCATTTTCCCGAAATCATCTCAATGTGAATTCACCTTGCTGTAGTTCTCGAGTTTTCATTTAGAATTTGAAGTTTGGTCAAAATGATTTCTTGACCTCCCACAACCAATGCCATAGATAAAGAAACTGCGCTCTCAGATTATAACCGTATGCAGGTGAGAGCACGGGAAAACTCATAACACCAAACTTACAAAAACAAAACAAAAAACACAAAAAAGACCTGCTATACTCGTATTTTATAATTTTTTAAATAAAAGAATATGTCGTGCTAAGTACATGTGAGCCCCGGGGCGACGTTTAAAAACTCTGCTCCTACAAAGTTCGAGAATTGGTCGATTTTAAGGACACGCGGGCTAACCGAAAAATCTTGACTTACACTAAAATTGGGAATTTGCCCTACCTACAGGAGAAGTTTGGTTTCATTGGTGTACATATTTGTTTGATTATAAAGAAAACTATCCTAGTCTTTTAAAGAAACTGAACAAGGGTCCAAGAACTTTAACTTCGATTTTCTCAAAACAGCACTTTTCGGGATAGCCCTTGTGCTTATAAGCGATCCATTGAGAAATATAATATGTGCCCTTATAGCTTCCTTGGAAAAAATAATGTGGCGTAAGTTAGACAACAGCGGAACGAGACAGTCAACAGAATAATAATTATTTCCCTCAGACACAAGTGCTACACTTTGACTAACTACCTCTTTGTTTTCTTGTTCTGTCTTGGATAATTTCGTTCCATGAACGTTTTTAGATGAATTATTACATCCCACAGCCTCTGTGTGATTATGTCATAGCAATACCTTCCTGTGTCACATAATGCGCAGTCCGGTGCTCAATCATAAAACATCCACTCCACGCGCCGAATGTAGGCCTACTACACTGTCGTTAGTACAATCCATTGAGGGGGGAAACAGAGGGAAAGAGACACAGAGGGAGAGGGAGAGGGAGAGGGAGAAAGAGTGAGTGAGAGAGAGAGAGAGGGTGACAGCACGCGCAGAGCGAGCCGCTCCCGTCTTCATGAGACTGCCCGCACGTGCGACACGACAACCCCGCTCACTCGCCTGTCTGCCGTCTGCCTGCCGCGCGAGCCGGGGGGAGGAGAGGGGTAAGACACTCACTCACTCACTAACTTATTTACTTACTTACCTACTCACTCACACTCACTAACTTATTTAATTACTTACTTACTTACCTACTCACTCACACACACTGACTCCTCACTCACCCACTAACTTATTTAATATACTTACTTACCTACTCACTCACTCACTCACTCACTCACTCACTCACTCACTCACTCATTCACTCACTCATTCATTCACTCACTCACACTCACTCATTTACTTACTTACTCACTCACTCGCTCATTTACACTCACTTACTCACTCACTCATTTACTTACCTACTCACACACACTCACTCGCTCACTCACTCACTCGCTACTTCACTCACACTCACTTATAATCTGACTCAATCACTCACTTACTTACTCACTCACTCATTGTATTTACTTATTCACACACACACACACACACACACACACACACACACACACACACACACACACACTCACTCACTCACTCATTTATTTACTCACTCACCCACTCACTCTCTCACCCACTTACTCACTCACCCACTCACTCTCTGACTCACTTACTCACTTACTCACTCAATCACTCTCTAACTCACTCACTTACTTACCAACACACACATTAATTCACTCACTCACTCATTCACTCACTCACTCATTCACTCACTTACGCATTTATTTACTTACTTACTCACACACGCACACACACTCATTCACTCACGCACTCACTCTTTTACTTACCTACTCACACACACACACATACTCACTCGCTCTCTCATTCACCCACTACCTCACTCACACTCACTCACTCACTCATGTATTTACATATTCACTCTCATACTCACTCACTCAATCACTCACTTACGTACTCACTTTATCATTAATAAACTCACTCATTCACTCTCTCAATAACTCACTTACGTACTCACTCTATCACTCATAAACTCACTCACTTACTTACACACACACACACACACACACACACACACACATACACACACATACACACACACACACACACACACACACGCACTCACTCACTCACTCACTCACTTACTTATTTAAAGGGAGTGTTTTGGGGGGGGCGGAGGTTCAGAGTGGGGGGTGGGGGTTACTGTACACTTCTGTCCTAGGGTAGTTCCTGGAAGAAGTTGATTATACCCCTTGACTCCGGACACACTAACGACGGACACACAAACAGACACACAGACGACATACACAGACGGGCACACAAATAAACACACAGACAGACACATAGACGAAAGACACACATATAGACACACAGACAACAGACACACAGACAGACACACAGACAGATACACAGACAGACACACAGACTCATAGACGAAAGACACACAGACATAAACACAGACGAACACACAGACAACAGACACACAGACAGACACACATACATAAACACAGACGAACACACAGACAACAGACAAACAGACAGACACACCGACGACAGACACACAGTCTGACACACAAACAGACACACAGACATTCACACAGACGGACTAATAGACGGGCCAATAACTTCGTCTGATGACAGCGGACGAGTATCCCGTCTTGGAGATCTCACCATTTCCTCTCTCACCTGGGCTGATCCCTGGTACTTCCGGTGTGCCCGGGAATCTAGGTCACAGATGTGTCTCCACCGGAAGTGGCTCTACGCAAGTCCAATCAACATCTACAATGTTAATCATGTCCTTACCCCGCTACTTTTCCTTCTAAGTAATTGGCGTGCACGCAAACACGAAGACACGCTCACAAACACACACACACG
>NW_004798015.1:18696-22123 GCF_000002075.1 Aplysia californica | reverse complement strand
GGTGGGAACAGAGTGATGGTAATTCGTAAGTATGTGTCAATACGTTTTGGTCCCAGAGTTTTACGGAAATACGAACACGAAGAGAAATAGATCACAACAGTAACAGCACTGAAGACCCGTTGCCAACTTCACATGCCCAGCCTCACAGACTGCTCTGGTACAATGAATGTTTTCTACCGACGATGAACAAACTTGAATTTGCACTCCTCTAGTCTGTTCGTGTGTACCTTTGTCTGTTCTATTCTGTTCATGGCGAAGTATTCCAATAAGATAATTATTATGTGCGGAATTTGCATGCCTTACAAATCAAAGGTGGACAACAAACAATGTATTTAATTTGTTTCTTTGTTGTTGTTGTTGTTGTTGTTGTTGTTGTTGTTGTTGTTGTTGTTGTTGTTGGTGGTGGTGGTGTTGTTGGTGGTGTTGTTGTTGTTGTTGTTGTTGTTGTTATGTAAGAGTTTCACTGCGTTCGCAACTGCATAAGGTCATATGAGCGCCAGAAGATTAGAGGTGTTACAAGATAGTAACAAACATAAAAAAAGAAAAAGGGAAAGATAAGGACGATAGACGTTTGATAGGAAAGAAGAAGCAAACCACACCAGAGCACCCGCCAACCACCCACTCCTCCAGTCTGTTCGCGTGTACCTTTGTCTTTTCTGATTTGTTCATGGTGAAGTATTCCAGTCATATACTATGTGCGGAATTTGCATGCGCTGTTGTGTTAGGTACACTGTGACTAACAAATCAAGGATGGACAACGAACAAAGTATTTGTTTGATTTTTTTTTGTTGCTGTTGTAGTTGAGTGTTGTTTTTTTTTGGTAAGAGTTTCACGGCGCTCGCATCTGCATTAGGTCATATAAGCGCCAGAAGATTAGAGCTGTTTCAATTACAAGAGAGTAACAAACATAAAAAAGAAGAAGGGGAGATAAGGACGATAGATGTTTGATAGGAAAGAAGAAGCAAACCACACCAGAGCACCTGCCAACCGCCCACATTTGTTTGTTTGAGTAAAGAGAAGCGTAGCGACACAATAAGGATCATTTAGTCCTGAGAAAAGGTAAGCCAGACAGACAGACAGACAGAAACAACAGAGGGGAAAGTAAAGAAGTGTGACCTACCAGTGGCGCATTCCTACCACCCACTCACAACGAACAATGTGTGGGTCAATATAACAACGAATATGGAGAGAAAATGTGAAAGTGAGCAACAGCAGTGACAATAACAGAAATAAAAAGAACGACGACAGCAGCAAAACCGACAACAATTTTGTTTATTTTTAATAGAAGTTTTACGGCGCTCGCAACTGCATAAGGTCATACGAGCCCCAGAAGATTAGAGGTGTTACAAGAGAGTAGCTAACATAAAAAGAAGAAAGGGGGGGGGGATAAGGACGATAGAATGTTTGATAGGAAAGAAGGAGCAGACCACACCGGAGCACCCGCCAACCACCCGCTGGTGGTGCGAAAGGGGGGAGGGGCAGAGCGAGAGAATCTGATAGTGAACAACAGCAACGACAATAACAGAAAAATACAACAACAGGGACAAAACCGATGAAACAATGTTGTGATAAACCGAAAGGAAACAAAGAGAGAAAGAAAGAAAGAAGCCACAGACAGTCTCATAATTATAGTAACGATATTAACAATAGTTCGCCCGCGGAGAATAACCATATTTCTGAAGTGAAAGCAAAGAAAGAAAGGTTAGGATGACTGGTTGTGGCCAGCCACTTCTGTGGCCGATGAGACAAAATAATTCCGGAAGAGAAATGTTTTCCGCATTGTGGGCATGAAGTGTTCTCCTAAAAACACAGAACTGACTGATAGAAAACACAAAGAAAGGAAGTGGTCTCATTTAAACACACACACCTTATAGACAAGACATAACTGATAGATAAGACACCGAAAAGAAGAGTTCTCATTTTTAAAAACGCACACAGAACTGAGAGACAAGACAAAGAAAAGAAGTGGTCTCCCAAGAACACAGAACAAACTGGATAGATAAGACACGGAAAAGAAGTGTTCTCATTTTTTTAAAACCACACACAGAGAGCTGACAGAAAATACAAAGAAAAGAAGTGGTCTCCTTAGAACACAGAACTAACTGATAGAAATGGCACGGAAAAAAGTGTTCTCACAAAAACACACAGACCCGAGAGACAAGACAAAGAAAGGAAGTGGTCTCCTAAGAACACAGAACTAACTGATAGATATAAGACACCGAAAAGAAGAGTTCTCATTTTAAAAAACGCACACAGAACTGACAGAAAACACAAAGAAAAGAAGTGGTTTCCTAAAAACACAGAACTAACTGATAGATATGACACGCCGGAAAAGAAGTGTTCTCACTAAAAAAAAAATAATTTAAAAAACGCACACAGAACTGACAGACAAAACAAAGAAAAGAAGTGGTCTCACAAAAACACACAGACCTAACAGAAAAGATAAAGGAAAGGAAGTGGTCTCATTTAAACACACAGACCTTATA
Source organism: Aplysia californica (assembly GCF_000002075.1). Taxonomy (NCBI): domain Eukaryota; kingdom Metazoa; phylum Mollusca; class Gastropoda; order Aplysiida; family Aplysiidae; genus Aplysia; species Aplysia californica. Next base: position 19,637 of record NW_004798015.1, on the reverse strand, counting down.
GACAGAACACAGAAAAGAAGTGTTCTCATAAACTACACATGACTGATAGACAGAACACAGAAAGCGGAGGAGAAAATGTAAGGCTGCATAATGAAATCAAGTTCTCGTCAGAACAGTGTAATCAAAAAAACATATCATTTTTCTGAGCGGTGAGGGGGCAGGTGGGATGGGGGTGGGGGGGTGGTCAGTTTTTTTAAAGATAGGTTCCACGCCTGTTATGTCCTTTTAAAAAAAAAAAACTTTCATTTCTGTGTGGATGTTACCAAAAGACGTTCAATAAGGGCAGGAAAAATGTAAACTTCCAGTTTCCAAGGACATTCAAGCTTAGTAGGCGGCCATTTTCTCTCGCTAATTTTACTTTTCATACCAGGCGACCCCCACCTCTTTCAATCGGAAATATCTCGACTTCAATTCAAAATAGAAGAAGGGTGTTTTTTTCGCTTTATGCACGACAAGTGAACACGCTTTCAGATGATATTATAATATCATTATAACTGAACACGCCAAAAATTGACGAGCGAGCGTCTGATTTCACCACGCTGCCTCCCAAATAGAATAAGGTGCACTGACCTCCTCAGACGTGACCTCATCCGACGGGACAAAGTGAGAGCAAGTGAGGCGAGGATGGACGGACAGGTCTGTGTCTGGGTCAGTCTGCTGTCTGATGTCTGCTGTCTGCTGCTTCAGTAAGTTGTAGCGGTCAGTCCAGTCCAGTTCACTGGTCAATGTTGACCCCGCAGACAAGGTCACAGGTCACAGGTTATATGTCGGGGGTTGGGGGAGGGGGGAGTTGGGTTGGGTTTTTTTTGTCTGACGTTATCAGGCTCAAGTGCAGTAACTTCCGGGCGGTACGTGGAGCCTGTTCTTCTTGAGAGCCAGCTTCACGCAGAGACAGCTTCGGTTCGAAACCAGTTCCAAGTAAGGTGGAGGGGAGTGGGGGG
>NW_004798015.1:11758-14727 GCF_000002075.1 Aplysia californica | reverse complement strand
CCCCCTGCCCAACTCCTTCTCGTCTGGCGCTTTCAGCTCTCGCCTCATTACAATTTCGTTTCGAGAAAGAGGAGAAATCAGAGGTGGGCAAAATCCGGATAATCTATCCGGATAACCGGATAATTATCAATTAAACATTGTCCGAATTCAAACTCTTTACTCCCTTTCCTAACCCGCTTGCCGAAGTGGGTGCACCCATTTGTTGAAGTGATGCTAACCCGTTTGTTGAAGTAATGCTAACCCATTTGCCGAAGCGGTTCATATCATATTATTTGCCGAAGAGGTGCACTAACATATTATCCGGATTTCTTTAAAGCGACTTTTTGCCCAGCTCTAGGAGAAATACGAGAACGAACCGCTGCCAAATCCCAGTTTTCTATAGATCTAGTACCTAAAGGTCATTGAGGATAAACTGCTTTATCGGCTTTTTTTTTGTTTCGGTTTATTATCGCTATAATTGGATTCTTTTCTTCATATAATATTATTATTTTCTCACCTACGGTCGTCCTTGGCTTTCGGTGGAACCAGAGGGACTGGTTCATTGTCTGCTGGGGTCAACTAGGGGAGAGTTGCGTTAGACACCGAGAGATACACGATGTCTAGGCCGGATGGAATGATTGAAGGATTGAATGATTGAAAGACTGTGAATGAGAAACAGACACCGAAAGGTACACAGTGATTGAGGTAGTTTAAGCCGGATGGGGTGATTGAAGGATTGAATGATTGAAAGATTGAATGAGAAACAGACACACATAGATACACGGAGATGGGGGTAGTTTAGGCCGGATGGAACGATTGAAGAATTGAAGGATGGAAAGATTGAGTGATTGAAGGATTGAAGGATTGAGTGATTGAATGAGACACAGACACTCAGATAGACAGTGGTAGTGGTAGTGTGGGCTGGATGGACCGATTGAAAGATTGAAGGATGGAATGATTGGATAATTGAATGATTGAAGGATTGAATGAGACACAGATAGGCAGAGACACAGACACATAGAGACACAGCGAAAGTTGTCTCGTTTCACCTCCTTTCCTGCTCTCTGGCAATGTTCTGTTGTCTGCTTTTGTCTCCACTTTCTACCCGTACCCACTCACCTCCTTTCCCCCCTCCTCTGGGCTCCGGACTTTTTCTGCAGCCTTTCTACAGCTACTCCTTGGCTCCTTCTTACTCCTGTCTTTCAGCCACACCCCAGATCTTCGGGTAGGAAAGATGTACACCTAGCCTTCTCGGACAAGGTCGAAAAATCTCAGAGGGCCCGTGTGCAAATTGCGCATGTTAAAAGTCCCTTGGTGGTCTAAAATCGGTAAGAGTTGGATTAGGCCTCCACCCGGGTAAAATTCAACATTTCCTACCAACTGAAAATGTTTTGTGTGTCCCATGAGCTCATATTATGACCTTATCCAGCTGCGAGCGCCGTAAAACACTTACCAAAAAAACATTTTAAAAATACACACATCCATATACAAACACACATACCCCTAAGACCTGCCACCCTGTAATTCCCCTCCCCTCACACACACACACACACACACAAGTACGTGTGAGAATCAACAAAGAGGTTATAAATAGCCCATAATTTTGTGAGACTGTAAAAACTGTACCCGGACCATTAGAATCTACACACCGAGACACCCGCCAAAGTTCTGTCCCCGTTGCTTTATGCAAGAACATTTCTGAAATTATGCAAACAGCCCCAAAATGTGATATTATGCTTGTTTTTGTTTTTGTAAAGTGTTTTACGGCGCTCGCAACTGCATAAGGTCATATGAGCGCGCGAGACACACCTAATATTTTCAGTTGGTAGGAAATTTTGAATTTTGCACCGGTGGCGGCCGAAGCCTATTCTTATCGATTTTAGACCACCAAGGGATCTTTAACGTGCGCAACTTGCACACGGGCCCTCCGAGATTTTTCGCCCTTGTCCGAGAAGGCTAGGTGTAGATCTTTCCTACCAGAATATCAGGGGGGTGGCTGAAAGACAGCAGTAGGGGTAGAAAGGCTGCAGAAAGAATCAGGAGCCCAGAGGGGCAAAGCAGGTGAAGGGGTGGGGGCAGAAAGAAGAGACGAAAGCAGACAACAGAACATTGCTAGAGAGCAGGAAATGAGGTGAAAGGAGACAAATTTAGAGAAGAAAATGTTTCGGTCGCTACCCGGATTCGAACCCGGGACCTTTTGAATGAGAGGCCAACATCTTAACTTCTAGGCCACGAGAGCCCCCTTCAGGGTCTTTAAACCGTTTTGTAGCTTAAAACCACCGAGACACCCGCCAAAGTTGCCCGGGCCCAGAGAGATGGGATGTGGTTTCCTCATACACTGGGCTATTATAGTGAGTAGACACATTGAAGGGTTGAAGGATTTAAAGGATTGAAGGATTGAGGGATTGAAGGATAGGATGATTGAATGAGACACACACACAGACACACACTCATACACAGACCCACACAAGCATACACACACACAGACACACACACACACACACACACACACACACACATACAACCCCCTCCCCCACACACGCACCCACTCACCCCTAAGACCGGCCACTCTCTTCCTCCTCTCCCACAGGTACGTGTAAGAATCAACCAAGAGGTTATAAATAGCCCATAATTTTGTGAGACTGCAAAAACTGTACCTGGACCATCAGAATCTACCCACCGTAACACCCGCCAAAGTTGCTCGGCCCCGGGGAGAGATGGTATGTGGTTTCCTCATACACCGGCTATTATTATAGTGAGCAGACACATTGTTGGATTGAAGGATTGAAGGATTGAAGGGTCGAGGGATTGAAGGATAGGATGATTGAATGAGACACATACACACACTCATACACAGACCCAAACAAACATACACACATACACACACACACACACACACACATACTCACTCATAAACACATACATAATAATTATACATACACACAGACCCACCCACCAACACACACACACACACACACACACACACACAC
>NW_004798015.1:10605-11658 GCF_000002075.1 Aplysia californica | reverse complement strand
GAGGGGGGAGAGGTGGCGAGAAGGGGGAGGGAGGGTGAGAGGTAAAGTTGAGGGTGAGGTGTAGAGGGGGGTGGATGGGGGAGAGGGTGAGTGGAGGTGAGGGAGAAAGTGAGAGGGTGAAAATGAGGATGAGGGTGAGAGGGTGGAAGGAAAGGGTGAGGGGTGAGAAGAAGGGGTAGAGGGATGGGGGTGGGTGGGAGAGAGGGTGAGTTGAGGAAAGCCCACCCCTAAGACCGGCCACTCTCTACCTCCCCACCCACAGGTACGTGTAAGCAACAACAAAGAGGTTATAAATAGCCCATAATTTGGTGAGACTCAAGGAGCTTAAACCTCCTTGGTGAGACTGTAAAATCTGTACCTGGACCATCAAAATCTACCCATCGAGACACCCGCCAAAGTTCCCCCCCCCCCCACACACACACCCAAGGGCAGTGCCACTGACTGAAGTTATCCTTAAGCCATTCCCAAAGGAGGGATATTAACATGTTCTTATGCACAATAGAATTGTAAATGGTCTGATTTATCAATGTCATGCTCATACTGTGCCGGAACAACATAGGGGGAACTGCTGCTTTTTCTTTCCTCATTCTTACTATCCCGCGCGCTCATATGATCTTATGCAGTTGCGAGCGCCGTAAAACACTTACCCCCGCAAAAAATCCTTACTATCGTCATTTTTCTTCTACTTCTTTTGTATGTTTGTCACTCTCTTGTGAACTGCTGTTTCCGGGGTGCCTTAATAGTCGAAGCAGACTTTGTGCTATTGAGATAAGAGAGGTGAGCAGAGTAAGCCTGATTCCCCGTTTGGAGCTCATATGACCTTATGCAGCTGCGAGCGCCGTAAAACATTACCGAAACTAAACCAAAGTTACCCGACCCCTGGGAGAGATGGGATGTGGTTTCCCCATACACCGGACTATAACAGTGAGCAAACTCACCAGGCAGTCAAACGGCTTGGCGGGAAAAAGACCGGAGATTTCTCTAACTGTGGCAATTAGGCTACCTCGTCTGGTGATGTACCGCTGAGGGAGAGGGTAGGAGGTGGGGGTGGGT
>NW_004798015.1:7240-8632 GCF_000002075.1 Aplysia californica | reverse complement strand
TGGTGGTGGGAGGGTGTGTGCAACGAAATAGTGCGGGGGAGGGGGGAGGAGAGTTTTGGGGAGGTCAGTTTGGGGGCGGGGTTGTAGGGGTGGCAATTAGAGACTTGGGTTGTGGGGCAGTGTTACTGTCCTTCGACATTGTTCGTGGCCTGGAGGTAAAGGTGTACGCCTCTCATTTAGTTGCTCCCGGGTTCGAATCCGGATAACGACGGACATGTTTTTTCTTTAAGAATTTTCTCTAGTGTGCGTGTGGGGAGGGGGGTGTAAGTGTTTTACTACTCTCGCAACTGCGTAAGGTCATATGAGCGCGCGGGGGCACACCTAACATTTTCAGTTGCAAGGACATTTTGATTATTGCCCGGGTGGCGGCCAAAGCCTACTCTTTTCGATTTTGGATCATCAAATGATAATTAACGTGCACAACTTGCACACGGGCCCTCCAAGATTTTTCACCTTTGTCCAAGAAGGCTAGGTGTAGATGTTTCCTACCAGAGGATCAGGGGTGTGGCTGAAAGACAGTAGTAAGAAGGAGCCAAGGAATAGCAGTAGAAAGGCTGCAGAACGAGTCAGGAGCCCAGAGGACGGGACAAAGGAGGTGAGGGGATGGGAGCAGAATGAGGAGACGAAAGCAGATGACAGAATATTACTAGAGAGCAGTAAAGGAGTTTAAAGGAGACAATTTTAGAGAAAAAAGAAATTGTTCCGTCGCTACCCGGATTCGAATCCGGGACCTTTGAATGAGAGGCCAACTCCTTAACCTCTAGGCCACGAGAGCCCCCGTCCGTGATGTGAGTATCTCGATGATGATTCCTCCTAACGGGATACTGTATCTGAAGTATCTCTGACTGAGGCCATTATGGCAGGAGTAGGGGGTCACGGGGGTCAAGTGGATTCACGGTGGTCAAGTGGGGTCTGGCGGATTCACCAGGAAATGGGGTGGGGTCAGGTGGGGACAGAGTGGGGGTCAGATCAGGTGAGAGGGAGTGCTGGCAATTTGTGCCAGCCGCTGATGTCTGTCAAAACATGGGAGTACATACAGGGAGGGGGGAGGGGGAGGAGGAGAGAGGGAGAGAGGGAGAGAGAGGGGGGAGAGGGATAGAGGTGGAGGACAGGGAGAGATGGAGGAGAGGGAGAGGGGAGAGGGGGAGAGGAGAGAAGGGGAGCTGGCATGATGTGCCAGTCGCTGATATCTGTCAAAACATGGGAGTACATACAAGGGGGAGGGGGTGAGAGGGAGGGAGGAGTAGAGGGGAGGGGTAATGGTGAGAATAGAGAGAGGGGAAGAGAGGGATTGGAAAGATGGGTGGAAAAGAGTCTGAGTGAAACACAGAGAGAAAGAGGGAGAGAGAGAGAGAGAGAGAGAGAGAGAGAGAGAGAGAGAGAGAGAGAGAG
>NW_004798015.1:3020-5291 GCF_000002075.1 Aplysia californica | reverse complement strand
CCTCTTCTCCTGTTCAACACATGTGAGGCATCGTGGTGAAATAAGGCGCTCGTCAAAATAATAAAATGGGAGAAAATGGTATTTTTCTCCCGGTTAGGCAAATTTTATCTTTTTTAAAATGTTTTTTAAATTTTGTTTAGTATGGGGTTTTACGGCGCTCGCAACTGCATAAGATTATATGAGCGCGCGAAACACAAGTTGTTGTTTTTTTTATACGTGGTTTACTGCACAGCTGTGTATAGGTTGTTGTTGTTTTTTTTTTATCTTAAAAGTTAAAATATTAAACATTTGGTGTAGATATATAATTTCAGACTAAAACAACTTTCATAAAAAAAATTAATTATTCAATTTTGTTCTATATTACAATTTTCCATAGAGGCCAATGGCCTTCATAAAATTCAAAATTCTTTTAGGACCAACGATGGAAAAAATGTCTTGCAATTTCTTGCATTTGAAGTATTTCCTTCGGGTCTCTCCAAAGTCTAGACATTCCGTTAAGATGTGTCTAAGGGTAAAATCTGTGTCGCATCCGACGCAAAACGGCTTCTTATCTCCCTGTAGGAGGTATTTGTAGGTCATGGATGTGTGTCCTATGCGCAATCGAGTAGAAATGACTTCCGTCTCTTCTGGAGAGGTTCGAAGGATTTCGCGGTTCCAGTTTGGGTTTTATATTATACAATTTGTTATTTTCCTGGTTTTATTCCAGTGGCTCTCCCACAGATTGGAGGTGTACTTTTTTACTTTAATTTTAAAGTCTGTCAGTGGGAGAGTAGTTGTCGTTGATCCCAGCAGAAGGGATGAAGCTTTCTTCGCCAGGTCGTCTACCTGCTCGATTCCTCGGATGCCCACATGGCTAGGTATCAAACCGAACATGAAGTTTTTTTCCTGTTTCAGATAGGGTGTGAATTTTCTGTGGTTGCCTAACTATTTTTGGTTGTTGGAGTGTGTAGTTTGTGAGTGAGGTGATGCAAGACAGAGAGTCAGAAAGGATAAGGAAAGATTTGTTAGGAGAATTTTCTACGGAGTCCAGTGCCATGTCAAAGGCAGTGGCCTCCGCAGTGAAAATGGAGGCTTCAGGATGGAGTCTCCTCTGGGGTGTACTGTTGGAAGATAGGGCTGCGGCGCCCACATTATAGTCTTTTTTGGGGCCATCCGTGAAGATGAACTCTGCACCGGGGTATTTGTCTATTAGTTGTTTTTTTGTATTCTGCTTTCAAAGTTTTGGTGTTTGCGCTTTCTTTGTTGTGTGTGGTCAGCTATAAGTCTACTTTTTCCTTGGTGAGGTGACACGGAGGGAGGTCGGGGAAAAGAAATTGTTGGAGGTTTGGAAAAGTGTAAGTTTTTGAGGTCCTCAAGGATTCTGAGGCCGAAGAGTTTAATGAGTTTTTCGTTGTTTTGGAATGTATTCATGGTTTCTGGGTTTGTTTTAAAAATGCAGTTGTGCGCTGGATTTTCTGGTGTTCAGCTTTGTTTAATTGCGTATTGTAGTGAGAGTTGTGTTCGTCTGAGTGAGAGTGGTGGTATGTTTGCCTCGGCCTGGAGGCTTTCCACCGGGGAAGTGCGGAAAGCCCCGAGAGCGAGACGGAGTCCTTGGTTTTGTACTGGGTCTAGCATTTTCAGGATGTGTGGTTTTGCCGATCCGTAAACTTGACAGCCGTAGTCAAGCCTGGACAGGACAAGGGAGATGTACAAATGGCGAAGGTGTTTTGAGTCCCCTCCCCACTCCGGGTGCAATAGAATTTTCAAAGCGTGTAACGCTTTCTGGCACCTCACACGAAGGTCTTTGATGTGTGGTATGGTATGAATGTGAGTTTTTTGTCGAATATAACCCCGAGGAAACGAGCTTGGTCCTGGACAGGAATCCTTTCCCCGTATAGTGCCAAATCCGGCTGCAGCACACGTCTGCCTGTTCGGCAGAATTGTACTGCAACCATCTTAGACGGGGAGAACTTGAAACCGTTAGTGTTTGCCCACTTTTCGAGTTTGTACAGCTGCGTTTGCAGCTGCCTTTCCATAGATCTCAGAAGAGGATTTTTCGAACGGCAGCATATCAAAAAGTCGTCAACGTATAACGAGCTGTTTATGCTGTTTTGGAGGGTTTTTACGATTGAATCTATTTTGATTCCAAATAGGAGAGGAGAAAGGATGCTCCCGTGGGGTACTCCTTCCTCCTGTTAGTGAGGGTCTGAAAGGGAGGATCCAACACGAGCCTGGAAGGAACGGTTCTTCAGGAAGTTGCCAATGAAGGCAGGGAGGTGACCGCGTATGCCG